>NC_064828.1:48481296-48782926 GCF_024166365.1 Elephas maximus indicus | reverse complement strand
CTGCCCCATAGGGTTTCCAAGGAGCAGCTGGTGAATTTGAACTGCTGACCTTTTGGTTGGTACTTAACCACTGAGCTCTTAACCACTGCCACCAGCGCTCCATCCAATGTACGGTGCTACAAGAATATATTAGAGTATGTCAGGAAGTATAGCAAAATTATGTGTGTTTGATAAATTGACATGTAATTCCTGGGAGTTTGCTACTTTGAATGTAAGACAGCAGGAAAAAGCTCTTTTCTACAACCTTGTTGGTAAGGTTGGGAGCTCAGGAAAAGGTGGGCTCAGGCTTAGGAAAGCAGTCACTGATGCAGAGAGAGGGAATCTTTTACTGCCCACACTCCTTTGTTATTTGTGAGCTCCCAAGTGCTCTGGGAAGCTTGTGGGGCCTAGAGATGGGGCTTCGTGTTGGAAAAGGGGTTGCTTACTGGGTGGGAAATGGGGGTGCCTGATCCTGGCTTGAGGGAGGGGGGACTTGAATGAATGCCTGGGGGTTGGACGGGGAGAATAAAGCCATGAAGGGACCCGTCTCATTAAAGAATCCATTTTCCATTTTCAGCAGTTTGCTACATTAACAAGCTGAGTGGTGAAAGGATAAGATCCTCTAAGTGAGTGCCTGTTCTGTGCACCATTGCAAAACACATTTAAGAAAGCAGTGGATTCGCCTTAAATGAGTATCTGCTGGAGGAGCAAAGCCCTAGGAAAACAAAGGGGCACGCCAGGGTAAGCTAATAATTCCTGCTGTGCTTTGAGGGCAATGAAATGACTGCAACCCTGAGAACTTTTTCTCCCTCCCCTGCAGTTGGTATAAACATAAGAGCCATTTTGATGATCATATCGACACCTCAGCAACAAGTGCCTCCCAGGTGCCAACAAAGTGTCACTTTCTAAAGGGTTAAATGAACCAAAAGACCTCAGCCTCAAATATTCTTTTTCTGTGCCCATTTAGTATGTGTACGTATTAAACAAAACAATGGTCATATATTCATATCCTGTCTACAAATAATCGAATGATACAAGAACAAATTTACCACCAGCTGGTTCGTCCCAGGCTATGCTTTGACTGGGAAGGGAAAGCCAAGTTTCGAGCTGGGTCTGGCCTGACTCAGGCCTTAACTTGTGAGTCCTGCTATTCTAACCCTTTCTCTTGATCTGCTTTTCAGCCTGTCTCTGAGCACACAGCTCAGAGCAGCAGGGAAGTTGCTTAGCAAAGGGCCACCCACTTGCCTATTATTCCTTCCTCGCCTGTGACATGACACAAGAACAAAGTAGACATTAACCGCTACATTAAACCCAGAAAGAAAGTAATCAGTAACCTGTTATTCCCTTAATAAAGGGAAACACATGCAGTGTGAAATCCAGAAGACTAATCAATAGCTGCAGACAATGCAATGTGCCAAACAAATTGCAAATCAATTAGAATCCTTGTTTTCTTTGAAATGGTTCACTATATCTAAAGCAATTACTCCTTCATTAGACCTAATTTAACAGCATGACTGCCCTGGCTACAACTGGCAGCGTCTGGCTATCAAATGGAAGAATGGCAGCTTATTTCTGTCTGTCTGTGAGTCTAGCACCAATCAAAAAAAAAAAAAAAAAAATTGAATTCCTTTATATAAGAGAAAATTTTAATGAATGGGTGGGTATTTGTTTTAATCAAAATATCGTTACTGGTATGAGAATTCCTTCCCTCCCCCAAGGGAAATTAAAAGAGAAAGGAACTACAAGTAACAACAAAAGTTATTTAATAAAAATCTGTAATTTAAAGAGAGCCAAATGTATTTCTTCTTTCTATACGATGCCAGCTTCAAATATGTAAAAGTGGCATGTAAGTATGTAAAGTTCTTTTAGCTCTTGAAGTCTAACACACCTTTTGATACTAGTTTTAGGACTTTTGGAAAGAGAGTCCCCCTGGTTGTTGTAGAATTTGGAATATTCTTGTAAACTTTCATTAAAAAAAAAAATACTAGTTCACTTTATTTTAAAGCAATTGAAAAAAAAAGTTTTATTGATGTCTGATTAACGTACAATAAAATCCACTCATTTTAAATGTACATTTGATGAATTTTGGCAACTACGTGCAGTCATAAAATCCCCACCTCAACTGAGACATTAATGGGCATTTCTATCACTGGATAAGCTCCCATGTCTTCCTCTCCCCAGTTTCCTGCCCCCAGCCTGGCCTCCAGGCAACTATGGGCCTAATTTCTGTCAGCTCATTTCACTTTTAAGAACAGTTTCGCATCCTGTGGAGGTACGGCACTGGGAAAATAATTTTAATATCAGGTTTTCCTACCAATTTGAGGAAATTGTGTGGTCCTTGTTAGAGGTGACAAACAATAATCTCTACAAACTAAAGAAGATTAAAATATTTTCTTGAAAGTAGATATGCTTAAAGAGATTAAAACATTTCTGGAAGCTGAAGTAAATATTTCTAAAAGAGGTGGAAAAAAAAAAAATAGCCACAACAAAATCATTTAACCTCGTAGACTGATATTTCTACTTTCTTCTTTTTGAGGATAGTCATAGCTCCAAGAGCTTTTCTTAATTTAAATTTTGTGAATTATTTTTTTCTGATTATAAAAGCAATGAATTTTGATTATACAAAATTCTGACCTTACAGAATTACAAAATGTAAGAAGGTCCTTACATTTCTATTATCCCCTATAACTTTTAAGAGTACACAAATCTGTGTGTACAACAATGTTCTTTACAGCATTGTGGTAATAGCAAAAAATTGGAAGTGCTAGGAGTTTGAGCTTTAAATTAAGTCCCACATGCTCCTGCTTCCCTTTTTCCTTCCTTTGCTTCCCTTATAACAGCTTTTACTCCCCCCTCCCCCTAATCCTCCCTCTTCACCTCACATCAAATGGCTTTTCATTCTCTGTATCCTTTGCCTTTTATTTTTTTTCTTTAGAGCTCAGAGAAGGAAAATTCTTGCACTGAGGGTACCCATATCTTTTGCAAGCCCACCAGCCCATTTCCCATCTCCTGTTCCTCAAAAGACAATATTCTGCCAAAGCTTTCACCTCCTTAACGCAAATCCGCAAATCCGTACTACCCAACGCTGCACCCCTCCTGCCCTCTTTAACCCTTCTATTAACACTGTCACTCAGCCAAATTATTTTTTGTTTCTATTGGTTTTTTTTTTTTTTTTTTTTAGCTGACCTTCACAATTTACCCTAGTCAATCAATCAATTAATCAACAACCATTCATTGAAGGCCTGCTTCCTAGTAAAACCTGATTGGCTGCTTCTGGGGGTTGATTTGTAACTCTAAAAAGCACCTGTGGTGTTGGGGGTGGGATGAGGAAATTCTGAAGTTTCTTCTAAAGAACAATTTAGTTCGGCACTTAGATTCAGCAAAAATGGAGGTGAAGGTAAGTGAAAAAGGTCTTCCTGTGCTGACCTTAGAGTGGAAAAAGGCTTTAGCATGCTGGCTGCAGCTGCTCCAATCCCAGGGGCTTGGCTAAAAAATGGAGTGGCTTATGGAAGATGATACAACCATCTGAAGAATACTTTTATATTTAGATAAAAATCCTCCCTAGCCTATAGCTGTGTGCGCTCTCCAAATGTGTGTACAGATAATGCTTGTGTAAAGATGCTGCCGTCTCAGTTCTTCGCGTGCTCCTCCCCCCAGTGATCTGCGATATTTACATAAGCACCAGACAATTCCCAACCAACCAGTGGATAAACATTTAGGCTGGGCCTGCTGGGGTAGCTAAGACAGTGAAGGTGGTGGTTGTGGGGGTGAAGGAGCAGATAAGGGTTGGACTCCCACAACATAACTATATGCCGAATAAATCAATGCGAGCTCTTCTAAGGAGCAGAACGATAAATTCTGTCCTTCGGGAGGCAAAGAGAAGGCAAAGGTCTTTTGGTTTTTCAGGAAGTTCCCTAAGAAAGAGAAAAATAAATTGGACTGGAAAAGTTCCCACTAGGGGGTCTCGACAGAAAACCCTTCACTCATCATGTTACATACTGCTATAGTCACTAGTTAAGTCACTGCTGGCAAATTTTAAATTGTTAGCTGTCATTTAAATATTTTTGCAAAGCAGTATCTTATCAAAATGAACTCTGTGATGTCTCTGGTCCCTATACTCCGCATCATTACGGCACATGGTATGGCGACCTGATTCTTACTAATGCACAGATAAAAGCCATAACAGAATGGTGACAGAACAAATGAAGCCTGCCCTTCGAAGTAAGCGCTGCCCTTTTGTTTGTTCTGCTATAGAAAAAGTGAATAGGAGAGTCTTTTGCACACTTTCATGGGACCAACTTTTTATCCCCTACCCCTACTCCTGGGAATAATCATTTTAATTATTTTTTAAATTTATTCCTTAATCTCTTATGGACAATTAATATGAGTATTTCAGCCACCAAAGATGAATGCTTAACTAATACAGTTCTTCATACAAATGCAAACTTCCTATTTACCAGCCTCTGGTGACTCTGCGTCTTGCACAGGAGTGGTATCATTCAGCTTCAGTTGCTATAGCATTTTCAAGAACCTCTTTGTTCTTGTCATAAATTATCTTTAAGTGAAAAAAGCTGAAAGGAGGTCTGCAGCAAACTGTATCAAATAATGAATTTGCAAGCGGTGGAAGAAAACACTTATCTTCCCTATGCTCTTCTCCCATCGATTGTTCAGTGACCCTTCTTTGGGATACAGATGAGCATAACCCTGAAAAATGTTTGTGTTGTCTTTCTTTAACTGGCAGCCTGCGGGCTGCATGATCTAATAAATATTGGCAGGGCCAAATGAAATAATATAGAAGAGCTTCTCTTCTTTAAAGTCCACAGACCAAGAGACTCTTGTCACTTGTTAATATCTCCATCAAACACTGAAGTGTTAACATATGTGATACGACCACGCAATCAAGTAAGGACCGATTTGTTGACTAATTAAACCAACACAACAAGCTCTTTAGCACCTACAAGTGACAAGTTTAGAGCAGGCAAGTGGAAACTCTCAATTGACCCCCCTTTTATGAGACTATCATGCCAAATTCAATTCTGACTGAGTAGTATTTGAATGTACTTGACTTCCACCATGTGCTGACATGCTTACAATAATTCATCATGGGTGACAATAGCCCAATATTAGAGATTTATGATATATACAAAACAGTTACAAATGAAATGTAGCCCTAACATGGGTCTGCTTTCCTTACCCACTGCCTATTGATATTATAATTAATGGTCAATTACTTAGGGAAAAGAAAATAGAAAATAGTCATTTACTGGTTTCAGTCATCATTGGAGTTTTTGGCAAATTCTAGAGGTAAATGAAACCATTTTCACAGTGTTTGGCAGTAGCTTCAAAATAATAAATGGACATAGAAGCCTGGTGTACGTGACACATTTTAGCAATGATGATGAATTGGTAATAATATTTGAAAGGAAACTGAGTGTAAATTAAGTTGGCGAGAAGTGGAAAAGTATTCCAAGATATATCCTGGTGTGAGTAGATAACACACACATGCTATACATGTATACACATATACCCTCTCCAACCAGCCACACAGGCGTTTTAGATTCAGTTTCCTTGTTTGTAAAATGAAGCAATTCCACTAGTTTATTTCTAGTCTTTAAAGTTCTATGGTCTCTGATCTAGCTCCTCCGTATCCAGGTTAGTAAAAAAGGGGGCCAGACCCTTTCTATTGTTTTTGGCATGCAATCAATCCCTCTCCCTCTCCTTCCTTTATAGACTCACTTTCTTATCTTTAAGCAGGTATTCATCCTTTCTGTATCTAGCCCAAACCCTCTTCTGACTGATCCTGTCCTTGCCAGCTGGACAATTCCACTTGTGGATAACCAAGAATTGGCTGTATCCATACAAATATAACACATATACCTGTAGATATATGAATCATGTTTTCCAATTCCTTTTTGACTGGGAACAAGTGAGACCATTAGCAGAGGTAGGTTCCCTAGGGGTTGCTGAATTAGCAGGGGAAGCTGCAGGTCCCCATTGCCATCGAGTCAATTCCAATTCATAATGACCCTACAGGACAGAGTAGAACTGCCCCATAGAGTTTCCAAGGAGCACCTGGTGGATTCAAACAGCTAAACTTTTGGTTAAAAAACTTTTGGTTAGCAGCTATAAGACCTAACCACTAGACCACCAGGGTTTCTAGCTGCAGGTCATGATCACTTAATCTAAAACTGGCCTGTACCCTGGACCTGGGTATAGGCATTCTGCTTTAGATACACCCCAGTTTCTATGTATCCTGAAGCTGCAGTATCCTATATCCCAGGTACTAAATTCTTGCTTGGGCCCACAAGAGGAGGAGCAGCTCTGGACCCAGATACCTGGCTGGGAGCAAAGGTCAGAACCTGGTAAGATATCAAATAGGTTCTTAGCAAACTGTGAAGTTTGCCTATCAAAAGAGCTCTCTGATAAATTGCCCCACTTTGTGAAAGGAATGACTGGCACTGTGCCACCTGCAAGTCCTCCTGCCTCCTGTCCCCCATGCTGGATTTATGAGAGATACATATATGGCCACCCCAGTCAAAGAAGCAACCATCTTATTTTCCTATAATCCTCAGCTGAAATTTATTTATTTATTGTAGACAATATAGTCACATAGTTCAAAAATGGAAAGGATATAAAACTATATTCACTGAGAAGACTTACACATAGCTCTGTCTCTGTCCACCCTGTTTCCATCTTCCCCTTTCATAAATCCTTTTATTAGTTTCTTTTTATATCCTCCCAGTGTTTCTTTAGGGAATTGTAAGCAAATACATATATGTATTTTTATTTTTTTCTTAACCAAATATAGCATATTGTATGTCGTTCTGAACCTTGCTTTTCTGGAGATATTTCCAAATCAGTACAGAGACTTCTGCATCAAAGATAAAACATTTATTACCGAGCAGGGCTTCTGCCAGGAGTCCTAGACCTCCTTCCTTCTCAAGGGAACTGGTGGGAGCATCCTGGAGGAAAACTGGACTTTCTCCCTCAAGCCCAGAGCAAACCTTAAGAAGCCATCTCCTACTTCTGGACTCCTAGATCTCCAGACAGCTCTTGCTGGTACCTCCTCTCAAGACAACCACCTTTAAGAGACCACAGGACCTTCTGAAATGTCACTACAGGAGAGAATGTTGTTACTGTTGCGTGGCGTCAAGTTGATTCCAACTCTTAGCAACCTCATGTGACAGAGTACAACTGCCACATAGGGTTTCCTGGGCTGTAATCTTTTTTTTTTTTTTTTTTAATTTTTATTGTACTTTAAGTGAAAGTTTACAAATCAAGTCAGTCTCTCACACAAAAACTTATATACAGTTTGCTACATAGTCCCAAATGCTCTCCCCTCCAGGCAGGAGATGCAAACATAGTCTCAAATGTCCACCTGATCCAAGAATCTCACTTCTCACCAGCATCCCTCTCCAACCCATTGTCCAGTCCAATTCCCGTCTGAAGAGTTGGCTTTGAGAATGGTTCCTGTCCTGAGCCAACAGAAGGTCTAGGGGCCACGACCACTGGAGTCATTCTAGTCTCAGTCAGACCATTAAGTCTGGTCTTTTCAAGAGAACTTGGGGTCTGCATCCCACTGATCTCCTACTCCCTCAGGAGTTCTCTGTTGTGTTCCCTATCAGGGCAGTCATCGGTTGTAGCCGGGCATCATCTAATTCTTCTGGTCTTAGGCTGATGTAGTCTCTGGTTTATGTGGCCCTTTCTGTCTCTTGGGCTCATAATTACCTTATGTCATTGGTGTTCTTCATTCTCCTTTGATCTAGGTGGGTTGAGACCAATTGATGCATCTTAGGTGGCCGCTTGCTAGCATTTAAGACCCCAGAGTGTCACTCTCCAATGTGGGATGCAGAATGTTTTCTTAATAGATTTTATTATGCCAATTGACTTAGATGTCCCCTGAAACCATGGTCCCCAACCCCCCGCCCCTGCTATGCTGGCCTTTGAAGCATTCAGTTTATTCAGGACTGGGCTGTAATCTTTATGGAATCAGATCACTAGCTCTTTTTTCCCAGGGAGTAGCTGGTGCGTTGGTTAGCAGCCCAGTGCTTGATCATTAGGCCACTAGGGCTCCTTGCAGGAAAGAATAACCCCCAAAATCAAACCCGTTGCCATTGAGCCATAGGTTAAAATCCTGTAGGAGGCATGAGGTAAGCTGAAATGGAGTCTGAGTCTTTAATGTAATCTGACATCCTGTGGAATTTCTCTAAGTATGATAACCTGTCCTTCCAAAGACTTTTGTTCTCTTGATAAATTTCACTAAGTTCAGGGGTAGATCTCACCTAGTTCTGAGTTGTCTCCATCTGGTTCCTGAAGCCTGGAGTAGTTCTGAGCCCCTCAGGATTTTGGTCTATCCAAACCCACTCCCCTTCTAATTTTTTGTTTTATTTTATTGTAATAAATAATATATAACTAAACATTTGCCATTTCAACCATTTTTATATATACAATTCAATGACATTAATTACATTCACCGTGCTGTGCAACCATCACCACTACCCGTTTCCAAATGTTTTCATTATTCTCAACAGAAACTTAGTATCCCTTAAGCAATATCTCTATATTCCTTCATCCCACCCACTCCTGGTAACCATTAATAAACTTTGGTCTCTATGCATTTGCCTATTCTAGGTATTTCATATAAGTGACATCATACAATATTTGTCCTTTTTTTGGTCTCGCATGTTTCATTCAGCATAATGTTCTCAAGGTTCATCCATGTTGTAGCATGTATCAGAACTTCATTTCTCTTTATGACAGAATATTCCATTGTATGTATATATCACATTTTGTTTATTCATTCATCTATTGATGGGCACTTGGGTTGTTTTGACTTTTTGGCTATTGCGAATAATGCTGCAATGAACATTAGTGTATAAGTATCTGTTTGAGCCCCTGTTTTCAAGTGTTTTGGGTATATACCTAGAAATGGAATGGTTGGGTCATGTGGTAATTCTG
Organism: Elephas maximus indicus; assembly: GCF_024166365.1. Lineage (NCBI taxonomy): Eukaryota > Metazoa > Chordata > Mammalia > Proboscidea > Elephantidae > Elephas > Elephas maximus. The sequence goes on along the minus strand of NC_064828.1, from coordinate 48,773,989 downwards.
TTTCACTTTTTGAGAAACCTCCAAGCTGTTTTCCATAATAGCTGCACTATTATACAATCCAACAATGGACAAATGTTCCAGTTTCTCCACATTCTTGCTAACACTTGTTATTTTCTGTTTTTCTGATAATAGCTATCCTGGAGGGTGGGGGGTGACCTGGTACCTCCTTGTGGCTTTGATTTGCCTTTCTCTAACTACTAATGATTTTGAGCATCTTTTCATGTGCTTGTTGGCCATATGCATATCTTCTTTGATAAAATGTCTGTTCAAGTCATTTGCCCATTTTTAATTGTCTTCTGTTGTTGAGTTGTAGGAGTTCTTTATATATTTGGGATATTAAACCCTTATCAGATATGTGGTGCCCAAATATTTCCTCCCATTCTGTAGGTTTTCTCTTCAGTTTGTTGATAAAGTCCTTTTATGCATGAATTTTTAAAGTTTTGATTAAGTCCAGTTCATCTATTTTTTCTTTTGTTGCTCATGGTTTTGGTGTCATAGCTAAGAATCCATTGTTTAAAGCTAGGTCCTGAAGGTTTACCCCTATGTTTTGTTCTAAGAGTTTCATGCTTTTAATTTTTACATTTTGGTCAATGACTAATTTTTTTAAACACAATACACTGCTTATTTAATTTTCTTCTTCTGATTTTAAAATCACTATGTGTTTATCATTTGGAAAATTGAAAAACATAGAAATGTATAAAGAAGAAAATTAATATTACTCCTAGTATCAGCTGAGAGAACTACTGTTAATATTCTGGCAAATAGTCTTTTGGTTTTATAAAGATCATACAAAACATACTGGTTTATAACTTTATTTTTTACTTAATATGTTATTAACATATTTTCAAGTCCTGTAATTTGATTTTTAAAATATTTTCATAATATTCTCATCACATGTATGTACAACACTGTAATCAGTCTTTTAGGTTGCTTCCCATGTTCCTGTGTTCCTTATGATAAACTATACTGCAATGAGCATTCTTGTAAATGAATCTTTGTCTAAAATCTCTGATTATTTCCTAGAGTAGAGTCCTAGAAGTAAAACTGGTAGGTGCAATGCGATTGATTATTTTTGTGCGTGGCCTTTCTACCATGGTCTTGTAACTCCCACCCAGGTGATTGGGTGGGACTGTGTGATAGGGTAATTGTAGCCCATCAAAGGTATTAGTCAGTTTTGCCATCCTGCTGGGCTTGAAATGAGCCACCCCAGAGGCAGGAAAACCGAACTCTATGCTGTAGAGTTGATTCTGACTCATAGTGACCCTATAGGACAGGGTAGAACTGCCCCGTAGGGTTTCCAAGGAGCGCCTGGAGAATTCAAACTGCCGACCTCTGGGTTAGCAGCTGAACTGTTAACCACTATGCCACCAGGGTTTCCAGGGGTTAGGAAAGGATCCAGAATCCCTGCACCGAGAAGCTCCTGGAAACAGGACACTGAGAGAGGGAGAGAGAGAGAAAAAAAGAGAGCTGTAACCCTGAAGACTGTGAGAAGCAGTAGCAGCAGAAGCCCAGGGCCTGTGAGCACAGCTGGGAAGAGGCTGTCCTTGAAAGAACTGTACCCTTGAGTGTTCCTGAGTCTCAATTTTAATCTGTCCCTTCCCTAATTAACCCCATAATTATGAGTATTGTCTGTATGTTCTGTGTGGCCACTGCAATGAATTGTCAAACCCAGCAGAGATGTAGAGAGTGTTGTGGAAGGGACAGTTGGTACCAGAATTGGTAAAGATGGTGGAGAGAGGAGGCACATCTGATCTCCTCCTCAGAGGAAACAGCCTTGGGCTGTTGATCTTGATTTTCCTTTCCCCTTGTGAAGTTAGAGGAGGTCAGACATCGCCCTCAAGCCATTTTTACAGTAGGTCAAAAGATATATGCATTTTTAAGCCTTTTGATACATATTACCAGGTGAGCTTGAATCTATTTTAAAAGCAAAAGGTAGTTCCAAAAAAGGAGGCCTTTTGATTTTTCCACATTGTGCCTCAGACACCCAAAGTCATCTCAAGAAAGTGAGACACTTATCCAAGTGAGCTGGAATCCCTATCCTGGGCAGTGAGCAACTCGGTGGAAAGAGCTGCTGGTGGTATGCAGAGCCCACTCTAGGAATATGGTCTTTTCTATCAAGAACTCGGTGTGAGGCTTTAGCCTAGGAGGCTGTGGAATGAATTGCAATCTTATGTTACAGTGGAGGCTATAGACCAGGCTTACCCACATATGCCATCTGCAAACAAGGAGACTCATGTGATGCTTAAAAGACAGTAAGAAGACACAGGAGTACCTTCCTGATGCCAGCATTTCCAAAGTGATACATGTGTACCACTGGTTTTTGAGGGTCTATGCATGAAGGTATTTATTTTAATCGTTATATCTTTATTTTGTATCAGAAAAATTAATGATTAACATATCAAACCCATAATTTCATGGATATTAATTCTTGGATGAGCCTAAGTTAAAAAAACAGAAGCGAAAGTGGCTTGATTCAAAATCCATTTAAAGAAGACCATAAATTAAATAATAGAACAATGTGCAAATATGACAAAAAACGTGATATGCAAAGGACTGAGGTCTGGGATACATTGCTCTCCACAATATATGTATTTATAAAAAATACAATAAGTTTGCAAATCAAATTGTTTCAAAACCTTTAGAGAAGTTCATTAATCAAAAAAAAAAAAAAGCCAAAAAATCTTTTTTGTAGCTTGAATCATCACCATAGTGTAAATAATCACTCTTTATTGAAAATGTCTCAATATTTTCACGTTTTAGATTCAAGGTGTTTCAAGAGAAGGAAATGTGTATGTATCCTGGTTTTAGAACACTAATTTAAGGGTTAGAAAGATGTTGTTATTGTTAGGTGCTGTCAAGTAGGTTCTGACTCATAGTGACCATATGTACCACAGAACAAAACACTGCCCAGTCCTACGCCATCCTCCCATTGGTTACTACACTTGAGCCCATCGTTCTCATTTTGAGTTGTGCCACATCAGCAAATGAAGGTCCCAAAAACTTTGCTCCATCCACTTCATTACAATCAACTCTACTTTTAGGAGGCAGCTCTTCCACAGTAGAATTTTGAGTGCCTTTTTTTTTCCAACCTGAGGGGCTTATCTTCCAGCGCTGTATCAGACAATGTTCCGCTGCTATTCACAAGGTTCACTGGCAAATTTTTTCAGAAGTAGACCAGCCAAGTCCTTCTTCCTAGTCTGTCTTAGTCTGGATGCCCAGCTGAAACCTGTCCACCATGGGTGACCCTGCTAGTATCTGAAATACCGGTGGCATAGCTTCCAGCATCACAGCAACACACAAGCCACCACAGTACAACAAAGTGACAGACTTGTCTTAGAGAGATGCCTAGTGTGTATATAACTGCTTTTGAAAAAAAGCATATGCTTTTTAAAAGAAAGTGTGCACTTCATTTAAAAAATATATATATATATATGCAATTTGGAGAACTTTGAGTTTATGGGCTAGTGAGGTATTTCAAAGAAAATTTTAGTATGTTCCAAAATATGGTAATTCTCTTTAGTAAACAGAGAAATAGAAAGTTCAGCACAAGATAAAGTATTAGGTTTTTTATATGTACAGACACGCACACTTACACTTTTGTTTTTAGATGCAAATTACTGGGAGGAGGGATCTCTTCATGCTCGAAAAACTGAGAGCTTAGATTTTAAAAAATCCATTAATTTTAGTTTCTTTCAAGGTCCAGAGGAGTTGAGATCAGATGGTCTCTAAAGAAATCAATCCAATTTCAATAGAAGAGCTATGCTGTGTTGGGATTTTTCATACAATCCAATTTCTAAATGATGTCAGGGCTACTTTAGATTTAAAAGAAAAAAACACAGATAACTTACTGTTCTCAAATCTCTCCATTTTCAGCAGATCAGCTGACCAAAAATCCTTCCCTAAAGAGAACGAATGCATTTTCTACAATCAAGGAAGGTCAACATTAATGAAATAATATCTGCACTGATAGGGAATGTTATTTATTTGATGATATCAAACATACTGCTAATGCTCTAAGTGAAAGCCACGAGAGTAAGGATGACACGTATGAAGCTTCTTTCTGTATCATTCCTGAAATGTCACTCAAACTAAAGGTGCTTCTTCAGTCTCTTGACTCAGAGGAACCTCAGACTAAACTCTCCAGTTTGGGAAACATCAAGAGAACAAGACCATGAATAAAGGAGGCCATCAGCAAAACTAAATCTAAAAATGTATTTAATTGCAAAGCTAGGGGGAAGTTAATACTTATTCTTATAAATCTTGCTAAATAAAAGCTTTTAACAGTTCAATCTAGCATTTATTGGTGTGTTATTGCATTGGTTTGCTAGTTACAAGGTAAGAACAAAAAAAAAAAGGGTTTCTATTCCCCAAGTTGATCAGCTATAATTTCCATTAACAATTCTTTGCCTCCTTCACCTTCCTTACTCCAATGTATTTAATCAGTCTGTTTGAGAAAAAAACACTTTCTAGAAGGCCCTGAGTGATGGCTATGGTTTGTAATTTTGAAAATGTCTAGATAATGTTTCACGAATTGGATTTGTTTGAGCTCTTGTCCTTAATGAAGCTGACATCCACGAATGATGTGATCCATGGTAAAAAGATTCAATTTGAGATCCAGTATGTCCAAAGGCACCCTTCAGGCCCCTGTCAGACATAGAAGTTGGGAGCATCTCAGATTGCCTTTTGCTAAAATTTACCTTGCTTGCTGAGCCAAATTTAGGCTCTTTGGTATAAAAAGTAACTTTGCCATATTTATGTCTTCATCTTTATATCAAGCAGTAAAAACTGTACAAACAATACAAATATAACATATAGATTTATTTTTAGAGTAAAGCCCCTATAATCCCACCACCTAGAAGTAACTACTGTTAAAATTTTGTCTGTGTTCTTCCAATGTTTTTTCTAAGCACGTATGTGTATATTCACACACACATGCACACACAATTAAAAAAAAATAGAATCATGTTATGCCCATGATTTTGCAGTTTAAATTTGTTCTCTCCATAAATCTTTGACAAGATCATCTATAATGACTATATAGTATTCCAGTTACAGATGTTTCATAATATATTAACTCATCCCCTATTGTTGGATGTTTATCATTCTTTGAAAGTTTCAGTACCTTGAAAAAAATCCCATTAGTTTAATGACTCCTAGGATTAATTTACAGTAATGTTCAAAATTAAAATCAGGAATACTACTTTCTACTTCTTTGCCCTCTAGAATACAAAAGCTGTATACCAAACCAAAACCAAACCCACTGCCGTTGAGTCAATTCCAACTCATAGCAACCCTACAGAACAGAGTAGAGCTGCTCCACAGGGTCACGAAGGTGCGGCTTTTGGATTCGAACTGCTGACACTTTGGTTAGCAGCTGAGCTTTTAACTACTGTGCTACCAGGGCTCCAAAAACTATATTAAAAAAACAACTAAAAAATCAGATATATTGAGCATTATTATTTATAACTCATGTATCATCTCAGTCCAAAAAGAATGACAATAAAAGACTTGTATCTTCCGTCATTACTTTAAGACTGAAACCAACTTATTTCAGTTGAAAGGCCTTTTAAATTAAACGTCTTCATGACAGGGCATATACTTTGTTATTGTGGATAGGTGCCGTCAAGTTGATTCTGACCGATAGTGGCTCTATGTACAACAGAAAAAACACTGCTCGGTCCTGAGCCATCCTCACAATCCTTGCTATGCTTGAGCCTATCCATGCAGCCACTGTGTCAGTCTATCTTGTTAAGGGTCTTCCTCTCATTCGATGACCTTCTACTTTACCAAGCATGATGGCCTTCTCCAGGGACTGGTCTTTCCTGATAACATGTCCAAAATATGGGAGATGAAATCTCACCATCCTTGCTTCTAAAGAACATTCTGGCTGTAGTTCTTTCAAGACAGATTTGTTCATTCTTCTGGCAGTCCATGGGTGTGTATATTCAGTATTCTTCACCAACGTCATAATTCAAAGACGTCAATTCTTCTTCAGTCTTCCTTATTCATTGTCCAGCTTTTGCATACATACAAAATGATTGAAAATACCATGGCTTGGGTCAGGCTCACCTTAGTCCTCAAAATAACATCTTTGGTTTTTAACACATTAGAAAGGTCTTTTGAAGCAGATTTACCCACTGCAATGCATCATTTGATTTCTTGACTGCTGATCCTATGGGTGTTGATTGTGGACCCAAGTAAAATGAAATCCTCGACAAGTTCAGTATTTTCTTTGTTTATCATGATGTTCCTTATTGGTCTAGTTGTGAGGACTTTTGTTTTCTTTTTGTTGAGGTGTAATCCATACTGAAGGCTGTGGTCTTTGATCTTCATCAGTAAGTCCTTCAAGTCCTCTTCACTTTCCACAAGTAAGATTGCACCATCTGCGTATGGGGCATCCAATCCTTATGCCAATTCTTCTTCATATAGTCCAGCTTCTCAGCTTATTTGCTCAGCATACAGATTGAATAAGTATGGCGAAAGGATACAATCCTGGTGGACACCTTTCCTGACTTTAAACCACGCAGTATCCCCTTTTCTGTTCAAACAACCACCTCTTGGTCTATGCACAGGTTCCACATGAGCACATTTAAGTGTTCTGGAATTCCTATTCTTTACAATGTTATCCATAATTTGTTACGTCCAGCACAGTCGAATGCCTTTGCATAGTCAATAAAACACAGGTAAACATCTATCTGGTATTCTCTGCTTCCAGCCAAGATCCATCTGACATCAGCAATGATAACCATTGTTCCAGGTCCTTTCTGAGTTGGCTTGAATCTGGCAGTTCACTGTCAGTGTACTGCTGCAACCACTTTTGAATTATCTTCAGCAAAATTTTACTTGTGTTTTTGTGTGATATTAATTATATTGCTCAATAATTTCCACATTCTGTCGGATCACCTTTCTTTGGAATGTGCACAAATATGCACCTCTTCCAGTTGGCTGGCCAGGAAGCTGTCTTCCATATTTCTTGGCATAGATGAGTAAGCACCTCCAGTGCTGCATCTGCTTGTTGAAACATCTCAATTGGTATTCCCTCAATTCCTGGAGCCTTGTTTTTCACCAATGCCTGCAGTGAAGCTTGGACTTCTTCCTTCCATACATCGGCTCTTGATCATGTGCTACCTCCTGAAATGGTTGAACATTGATCAATTCCTTTTAGTACAGTGACTGTGTATTCCTTACATCTTCTTTTGATGTATCCTGCATAGTTTAATATTCTGCCTATAAAATCCTTCAATATTGCAACTTGAGGCTTGAAATTTTTCCTCAGTTCTTTCAGCTTGAGAAACGCCAACAGTGTTCTTTCCTTTTGGTTTTCTAATTCCAGGTCTTTGCACATTTCATGATAATACTTTGTCTTCTCAAGCTGTGCTTTAAAATCTTCTGTTCTGCTCTTTTTCTTCATTATTTCTTTGTTTCACTTTAGCTACTCTACATCCAAGAGCAAACTTCAGGTCTCTTCTGACATCCATTTTGTTTTTTTTCTTTTTTCTTTCCTGTCTTTTCAATGACCTTTTTCTTTCTTCATGTATAATGTCATCCCACTACTCGCCTGGTCTTCCATCATTAATGTTCAATCCATCAAAGCTATTCTTTTAATGGTTTCTAAATTCAGGTAGGATATACTCAAGGTCGTATTTTGGCTTTCATAGACTTGTTCTAATATTCTTCAGCTTTAACTTGGACTTGCAAATGAGCAACTCATGGTCTGTTCTGCAGTTGGCCCCTGGCCTTGTTCTGACTGACGATAGTGAGCTTCTCCATAGCCTCTTTTCACAGATACAGTCAATTTTATTCCTGTATATTCCATCCTGGGAAATCCACGTGTATAGTCACCATTTATGTTGTTGAAAAAAGGTATTTGCAATGAACGTCATTGGTCTGGCAAAACTATCATGCACTCTCTGGTGTCACTTCTATCACCAAGGCCATATTTTCCAACTACAAATCCTTCTTTGTTCCCAGCTTTCACATTCCAATCACCAGTAATTATCAATGCATCTTGACTGCATGCTTGATCAATTTCAGACTGCAGAAGTTGGTAAAAATCTTCAGTTTCTTTATCTTTGTCATTACTGGTTGGTGCATAAATTTGAATAATAGTCATATTCACTGGTCTTCCTTGTAGGCATACGGATATTATCCTATCACTGACAACAGTGTACTTTAGGATAGATCTTAAAATGTTCTTTTTGAGAATGAATGCGATGCCGTACTTCTTCAATGTGGTGTTTCTGGTCTAGTGGACCCTAAAATTGTCCAATTCAAAACAGCCAATACCAGTCCATTTTAGCTTACTGATGTCTAGGATATCAATCTTTATGTTTTTCATTTAATTTTTGATGACTTCCAATATCCCTAGATTCATACTTCATAGGGTCCATGTTCCAATTACTAATGGATGTTTACAGCTGTTTCTTCTCATTTTGAGTCATGCTACATCAGCAAATGAAGGTCCTGAAAGCTTTACTCCATCCACTTCATTAAGGTGGATTCTACTTTGAGGAGGCAGCACTTCCCCAGTTGTATTTTGATTGCCTTCCAACCTGCAGGGCTCACCTTCCAGCACTATATCAGACAATGTTCTGTTGCTGTTCAGAAGGGTTTCACTGGTCAGTTTTTCACAAGCAGACCACCAAGTCACTGAAACCTGTCCACCATGGGTGACCCTGCTGGTATTTGAAATACTGGTAGTAGTGCTTTCCAATCTTTTCTTTACTAAAGATCTCTCTTTGCTCCTTCCCCTTGGCAACCTATACCCTATATATGGATACCACTGAAGTCCTTGAGTAGTGCAGCTGGTTAACATTTGCCTTAGGCTGGGTTCTCTAAAGAAGCAAAACCAGTGAAGTGTATATATACAAATATATAGAGAGAGATTTATATCAAGGAAATGGCTCATACTGTTGTAGAGGCAGTCAAGTCCCAAATACGTGGGCCAGGCATCAGGCTGGAGGTTTCTCCTGACTTATGTAGCTGTATGGGATGATGAGCCCATGATCGGTAAGTCAGACAGCAGGCCACTGTGTCACAGGCTATGGAGGCTGACAAATTGAAGATCAGCAGGTAAGACAGTAGACTGCTGGCTCCGGGCTGCAGGGGCCTAAGAATCCCAAGATTGGCAGGCCAGACAGCAGGCCACTGGCTGACAGGCTGCAGAGGCTAACAAATCCCAAGATCAGCAGACAAAATGGCGGGCCATTGGCTCAAATCCCAAGAACCAGAGTTCAGATGATGACAAGCTGGATACGGGATCCAGAGCAAGTGAGTGAGCTTTGCCAGAACGTCCATATATATTGGATGCAGGCCACGCCCCAAGGAAACTCCCTTTTCAACTGATTGGCTACTCACATCAGATCACAAAATGGAGGATGGAGGATGACTACATCATTATATAACTGCCAAATTATATTATCATATAACTACCATACTACATCATTATATAACTGCCAAACTACATCATTACATAACTGTCAAACCACTGAGAATCATGACCCAGCCAAGAAGACACACAACTTCAAGTATCACAACACGCTTGACTGCTAACCTAAAGGTTGGAGGTTTGAGTCTACCCAGGGGAACTACGAAGAAAGTCTTGGAAACCTACTTCTAAAAAAATCAGCCATTGAAAACCCTATGTTGCACAGTTCTACTCTGACACACATGGAGTTGCCGTCAGTCAGAATCAACACAAGGGCAACAGTACATGTTCTGCATACCATGTTTGGAAAGCGCAATTGTACCAAATAACAGTAAGTGTTGGAATTACTTCTACTTGAACATTGGGTCGAGTTTTCATCAATAACCAATTGTTGTCAGAGTTGTACAATGATATTATAAAATCAATCATTGATAATGTGAATAAGCAATTAAGTTAAGAAAGTATACTTAAGCACTGTTCATTACAAATACCTCACAATTGTGGTTAATACCGTACATTGGAGGTCTTTGTGAAATGCTCTACAGTGCTCCTATGAGGGCCCAACCTAATAGGTGTGATAACAAAAACAGGTGAACCAGTCACGCCCCAGAAATGCCTATGATGCCAGCAATAGTCAAGCCAAGCTTCTTATCAATGCAATCTAACCAGAATCTCCTTAAGGAAAAGTTAATACATAATTCTAACAAAAAGCAAAGAAGCTTAATGTTTTGGTTAAACTTTCAAAAAATGAAAACAGCTCACAGACAGAAACTAGTTCCACCCTCTTTTACTTCCAGTGAGAATAATAAGAAATCTTGGGTCCCAATTTGGAGAAACCCACTGACTACACCAACCCACTGCTTGGCATTCCAGACTGTCCACAAACTGGCTCCGAACTATCTTCTAAGCTCATTTCTAACTCTTCTCCTTCGATGTACCTTCTGTGTCAGCTAAATTAGGCTGCTTGATGTTCTTGCATTCACCACCTGTCCCCAACCACTATGAAGAAGTATCCCCACTTTCATGCTTTTATCCGTGGGCCTCATTCATCCACGCCCATTTGCACCTTACATTTATTTCCAAATTATACCCATTTTAAAGACCAACTGCAGTTCCCATAAGTTTGAGATAAATAACCACTGAGGATAAGCACTACAAGCGTTTTTTGTTTGGATACCATAAGGCTTAGTACAGTATCAGGTTCTTCACAGTATTTTTGTATAAAAATAATTTCTCCTTTTCAGGAAAGCCTGGCATGGCCATCTGCTTCCCAAAAATCAGCCACTGAAAACCCTATGGAGCACAGTCCTACTCTTGACACACATGGGATTGTGTTGAGTTGGAATCAACTCAAAGGCAACTGGTGGTTGGTTACTATGGTTGTAGGTGACAGAAACCCAACTCAAGCTAGTTTAATTAAAAAAGGAGGGAATTTGTGCATTTATGAAACTTGCAAGTCTAGAGGTGTAACTTTAGACAGGGCTCTATCCAGGGGCTCGAATGACATACTTGAAGCTCTATTACTCTCACTTTATTTCTTGGACAGACTCTATCCACTGTCAGATTAATAACTCCAGAGAACAGAGATCATATTTCCTGGTATCAATTCCAGACTACTCCCATTGTAAGGTGCCCATTCCTATATCAATTCCTGTGGCCAGGGCAGTACTGTCCTCTTGCTGGCTTCTCTCTTTGGGAGGAATTGAGGAGCAGGACCAACCCCATCTTCATCATACGGAATGGGTCTTCCTAGGAAATAAAGGCTCTGATACCAGGAAAGTGGAGGTAATGTGCTCTAGACAGACTAAAACTCCAGATGTCCATTTACATTCTGTTAGTAGCACTATATAGCTGTAGGTAAACCCTCCTAGGTAATAGAAGAGAAATAGAGATCATTGATTTTCATTATGAGCGACTAGTAACAAAGCAGAAGAAATTTCACATTGAATGGAAAAGTGGGCAGAAGTGATTGTCAAGGTTGCTTCAATTCTCTTGCTTTGCTCCAACTGGTATTTTACATGGCAGGTTTAGAATCTAATGATGGAGGTGGGGAAGAACCCAAGACATTTGTAATGCATGTCAAATAAGCAACATCTATAACCTGGAATAAAAGTTGAAGTGCCTCAGAAAACCCTTACCTGAGGGGAAAAAGGCGGCGGGGGGCGGGGGAGAGGCACTCCACTTTATCAGAAAAAATCACCTTGTTTAACAAAGATTTTGCGAACAAGCTAAAATGAGAATATACAGTGTCCATTATAGGGCAGAACTGAGAACAGAGAAGGGAATCAATATGCCTCAGAAATACTTAAGAGATGTTTTTCATCTGGAAAATGATCTTAGGACCACTTTTGCTATTTTGAAATCCAGCCCGAGCACTTGTGAGAAGATGACCTTTTATATATTGCATTTTGCAGAGAACTATATATAGTCGGATACAATATCTTGACCTAAAGGGGAAAAATGAAATAGAAAAATGATGTTTCTGGGTTTTCAGCCAAAAAGCAGTACATGGCAGGAGAGAGAGAGAGGCTTGGCCCCTAGAGCATGCTAGCTGAAATGTCATTATCTGAAGGATTCTAAACATCTGCATTATTTTGCATGAGCCTCCATCAGCAAATGACTTAGGGCAGGGAGTAAAAGCATTGTTTTCTTTTTTTATTTCTTAAAACCATCTTGTCCTGATTCTTAGCTTTGCATTCCGGGGGTGGGGGGGGGGAGCTGCTGAGGAGAAAAGGTCACTGATTTCTGAAAGGTTAGAGGTTCTTTTCTTTTTTTTTAAGAATAACATTTTGGCTTGATATTATTTTAGTATTTACCACTCTGTATTGTCTTAGACCTCATCTTGGCAAAGGGCTCCTAAACAACTGCCACTTTTAGCATTGCTGCCAAAAGGCGCCCTTTCACAATAAAGCATGCTGTGCTTTGGCAGGAAATCAATAAAGTGAAAATCTGTTCTCATCATCCATACATTTACCATCACAATCAACAATCAAAGGCAAGACCTGGGTTCTTTATCCACAGGCTCCAGCCTCCCAATTTTCTGCTATGAAAGGCAGCATAAATTAGAACCCTTGGTTCCTGTTAGCTGGGCTTAATGGGTATGATTTATGAACCATTAAATGAGGTTATGTAAATTGATCCTTAGCAGAATGCTAGCGCCCAGGTGACAGGTGCAGCACGCTCGTCCACAAGGGTTCTGCACAAATCAGATTTCAGTGACATTCAGTTTGAGGAAAGAGAAATATGTTGTCAACAAGGAAGTGATTTAAATAGTGCCCTGGGTTTGTCAGCAATTATGCCTTTCTTCTTAATTGCTGCAAACTATATAAATTCTAATAGGAAATAAATTAGTAATTTACCAGTTAATGAAAAGGGGTATAAAGCAGAAAGGTTTAAATATTTTAAAAGCCATATTACCAGTGAGGCCATACACTTGGGTGATTTCACATATGCTGTTAACGTTGAAGAGATGCTTTAAAGCAGAAGCATAAACTTTGACATACAAGTAAAATTACATTCATGGCCACAGAAAAGAAAACTGGATCTGCATAGAAAATGCCCTTGCAGACCTGCTTCCTGTGTTCCACAGAAATGGAGATGTCACCAGGGTTTCTGGTTTTCCTCACCCTTAACATCTTAAGCTTAAAACAAATGATGTTTTTAACCCAGGTGCAAATACCTTGCTTCATCTTTAAAAACTTTTAATCCATCAAGCAAAAAACCTGGAACTGTAAACGTATTATGAGAGTGAAGGCAAGTAAAATGACTGATGTTGCAGGGCTTTTCTGAGTGCTGGTCTTGTTTAGACAATGGATTCCAATAACAATAATACTTCCTGCTATGCTCTTTGTAATGAAAGAAACTGGCTTTATGTATAATGATGATCCCCTCACTCTGAGCCTCTGAATTAAAAAAAAAAAGTGGTGGAACTAAAGGCCCAGTTATAAATAAATAAATAAATAAAAGAGCCCTGGGGGAGCATAGATGAATTAATCCCACCATTTTTGAAAATGGAAAAACAAAACAAAACAAAACTCAAATCCATTCATCCTTATGGACTCTCTGCCCCTAATCAAGAATGTAGTGGCCTTCAGAGAAAGGTTTCTCTGGGAAAGTGAGTTCAATATCATCCCCGGCTTTTGTCTGAAGCCATTATTGTGCCTGTTTCCATGAGGCTGACCCTGGTAAGAGGACACATATGGATGTGATAGTAATGTTCCCTGGTCCCTGGCAGAGCCTATTAGAGCTCCCAACAGGGGGTCTCTACCACTCTTTTTAATAGTTATTTCTACTTCACAAGTGCAGTTGTTTATGGACAGGGGAGATGATTTGAACCAATGTGGTGCTATACTAAAGAGTGCCGATAGGGCAAAAGTCATATGTTTAAAGAGGGTGGTAACTGTGGCCCATTAAGAGAAACTCTTCTCAGCAAATGAAAATATCATTTGTGAACTTAGAAAAGAGGCCTCAGAGGCCACAAATGAAGAATTACATAACTATTGCCATTTGTAGATAGTTTAGTTATATCATCACGCCTTTAGTGCTAATGGGTAAAAATAATTCAGAGGCAGAGAAGGGATATGGAGATATAGTGTTATGACTAGTATAGGGAAAACACTTGAAGATCCATGTAGCAGTAAAGGCGTACCAAACCAAAAAAACCAAACCCGCTGCCAACAAGTCGATTTCGACTCACAGCAATCCCTTAGGAGAGAGTAGAACTGCTCCATACGGTTTCTAAGGAGCGGGTGGTGTATTTGAACTGCCTGTCTTTTCATTAGCAGCCAAGCTCTTAACCACTCTGCCATCAGGGGCTCCAAAGGCCTACCAGCTGTTTCAAATACTAGCACTATTATTAAATGTGTGACTGTGGGCAAGTCATTTTACCTCTTAAGGTTTGGATAACAGCCCCTATCACATAGCATTCTGTAGTGAAGATTAAGTAATATAATGCATAAAGCACTGACAATATTTGGGGTATAACTACTAGTGTGTGTGTGTGTGTGTGTAAATATATATATATGTATACACACACACACACACAAATACATACACACACACATATATTTGTGGAGACCTGGTGGTACAGTGGTAAAGAACTTAGCTGCTAACCAAAAGGCCGAGGGTTCGAATCTACCAGCCACTCCTTGGAAACACTATGGGGCAGTTCTACTCTGTCATAGAAGGTTGCTATGAATCAGAATTGACTTGATGGCAACAGGTTTGGTTTTTATCTATATATGTGCTTATACCCCAATATTGAGCATTTACTATCAGTACTTTTATGCATCGTGTGTGTGTGTGTGTGTGTGCGTGTGTGTGTGGACAGAGAGAGAGATACATATACATACGGAGAGAGAGAGATAACCTCAGTTTTCACTGCCTTAGAATCCCAAGCTACCTACTTTCTAGATGTCTCTGTCCACATAAAGATATCCTTTAATACCAGGTCTACATGTTCCTCTCATCTACAAGTTTCTCTCACCAACACCTCTCTGCCCCCACTTTGGTCTTCCTTTGCCTCCTTTCCCACACGGTTACAGGGATGCTGTGGTGATGAAGAGCATAACTCTGAAGCACATCACCGTAATCCATATCCTACCTTCCCTACTTGTTAGCTGTGTGACTTCAGGCAAGTTATTTCACCTCTCTGTTCTTAGGGTTCCTTACCTGTAAAATGGGGATAAAAAATAGTACCTACCACATGAAGTAGTTCCGAAGATTAAATGAGTTAACGTATGTAAAGTGCTAAGAATGTAACCTGGCACACAGAAATGTTATCTGCCGTTATTATTATTACTGTATTATGTTAGTGCTGTCTACCTCTCTTATATCCACATTCAAATATTCAATTGCATGCCTTGGAGAAGGCACTAACAGTTAATTAACCCAAACTATCTTTTTATGTGCCATAGTTTTTTTTTTAATGTGCCAGGTACTTTCCATACATTGCTAGAATCTAAAATGTGAATTTTATCCCCACTTGATAGATTTTTTTTGATAGATAAAGTGGAGACTCGGTGAGATTAAGTAACTTGCCCAAGATTACAGGGTAAATAAGTGCAGAGTAAGCATTCAGACTCAGGGTTGTCTGATCTCCAAACCCATTTTCTTTTCACTACACCACGCAGCCTCACAAATCCCAGACAAAACATCTGCAGGCACAGAAAAGAAATGGACACCTTGATCTGTTGAAAGAGCACTGTCTCCGGTTATTGCATTCTTTGAATTGGGATTTCTTCACCTATGAAAATAGAGGAGTTGGACTGGAGGCTTCTAAACCATGCTCCCCGGAAGCCTTGGGTTTCCTCAAGATTTCTCAAGGGACCCTGTGTAGAGGGAAACCCAGCAGGCAGAGCCCGGATCCTCCACGAGATGCTCATTCCACCTAAGCAGAGTATGAATTGGGGCTCTGGATAAGGTATTGACAATATCAAGATCCTTTTCAGCTCTAATATTCTGAACTTATTTTTCAAATTATAGTGAGTGAAAATAGTACCTCAGTCTATACAGAAATAATGTTTGACTGATATTTCTCTGATTCAAGACACCATGTTAGGTGTTGAATAAGCAACCTGCTCTCCCCAAAAGTCATCTTATGAGAACTCCCTGCTCCACGCTGAGTGCACTCTCAAGATGCATTTCTTTCAGGAATTGTGTTTTCAATTCACTTAAAAGCCAGAACATGAAATGTTCCTCTAAAGCTCTTAACCTTTGTACTTCAGATCCCCATTTCCCTGAAGAATATTTTTATCCCTTTTCTATCTCCAAGTCTTATCTGTGTACTTTATCTTGTGAACAGAGTGCTGTGTCCTAAAAAAGCCTAACGCATTGCTAATTTTTCAATAAATAATACTAAAGCGAACAGCCACTGCCCCTTGGGTGGCAAATTGAAGCATTTCCAATATTTTCTCTTTGTTTCCAGTCTAGGCACCAGCTTTTGGGAGTCCCTCTGCCCTCCTCCAGTCCTAGCTAGTCCAAGAAGTTTATTCCAGAGGAAGGCATCACTTGCTAATTGAATTAGTCTCTCTCATTGTGTTTTGATTCAATAGAGATTACCTCAGGGAGCTCAGCAGTTCCTCTGTGACTTTGTTCCTGAGAGGCTAATTCTTCCCCCTGGGCTCCAGAAGCAATTCCCCTCCCCCTCCTTATTTCTTGGAAGAAGGATCAGCGAGGAGCGTGGATCCCAGAGAATACTGCTGGGCAAAGGACTGAATGCAAATGAAGGTTGGCTTGAAATGAGGAGGGCAAGAAAAAAGAGTTTCCCTTCATCTCACAGGGCAGTGAGTCAGGGCTCATCTATGCTTAGGAAAGCTTTTTTTTAACAATGCCATGGCATTTGGGAAAAGAACTACATTGCAATAGGACTCAGGTTTAAGAAAACCCTGGAGACTGATCTCATCATGGGTTGAAAAACTTAGAGATTCTGAGAGCCCATTATCCCAAGAATATTTGTGAACACTCCTGTCTGTAAGAACAAATGGGCAAGTTTGACTGGTATCCCAGAAATCTGTGTGTGTGTGTGCGTGTGCAGGTGCATACATTTTTTGTGTGAGACCATTTCAGCTTCACAGTCTAAGCCAATGGCTCACAATTCCAGTTGTGTGCCAGAATCACTTGGGAAACCTAAAAAGATTCTATAAATATATATAAAATTTCCCTCCATTCTTTAAGATTCTGATTATGGCAAGGGGCCTGCATCCCATATCTTTGAAAAGCTCCCCAGGAGATTAGGATGCCCTCATCATAACATCCTTGGCTCCACCTGTTGTTGTGTGCCCTGCTGCGTATCAATCAGCTCCTTGCCATACTGCAGTGACAAGGTGTTGGACACAGGCTGACTGTACACATAGAACATAGTCATCGCTTTCTTGGGTCTGTAAATTCACTGCTTGGGGTTTATTCCTAAAATCATGCTACTTTTGATCAAAATCTTGCTAACTCCAGTAAAGACAGAATTATTTTAATGCAATTGATCTTTTCATGAGGCCATTTATCCCTCTGGATAAACACCCTCCTTTAGGAGGGTTACAGAGAGTACCAGCAGTCATCTTAGCAAACTTTAGCCTCTACAAAAACATTTCATTTGACATAATGGATAACTCTGCACAGCCACAATTTCAGTGTTTTTCACCCTAAACTATTTCTTGAGGCAAGAGATCGATAGATTGCATGAATTTTTTTTTTTTTTTTTTTAACTTGAAATGTTGATGCCTGTAATAGACCAGGAAGCTTAATCCTGTGATTTAGTCTCAAATCAGCAAACATAGAGCTTCTGGGCTATAAAAACAACCACTGAGCTGGTGACCCCATCCACCCTTATACACACACAGTTTCTGTGATGATTAAGGTTGTGTGTCAACTTGCTGCACCACGATCCTCAGTGGTTTGGCAGTTATGTAGTTTGGTAGATTTTTAATAATGTGATCATCTCCATGATGAGGTCTGTTGTAAGCAGCCAATCAGTTGAAAGGGGTTTCCTTGGGGGAGTGGGCTGTATCCAATTTAGGTGGACCTTCTGGCAAGGCATTCGGGCTTTTGCTTGCTCAGGATCCTGCAGCTGGCTCCTGTTCCTCTGACCTCCAGTTCTTAGGACTTGAGAGACCAGCTTACCTGTCTGCTGAGCTTAGGATTCATGGGCTCCCAGAGCCTATGAACCAGAGGCCACCTATCTGGCCTTCCAATCCTGGATTTGTCAGCACGTGTGGCTGCGTGAGTCAGGAGAAGCCTCCAGCCTGACCCACAATCTTGGGATTTTCCAGCCTCTACAACCATGTGAGCCATTTCCTTGATATAAATTTCTCTCTATATTTATTTATACGCTACACTGGTTTTCCTTCTCTAAAGAACCCAGCCTAAGACAGTTTCTCTCCTCATCGACCCACTGGACACAGTTATTAAAAAAATTAGAATAGGCTTATTTAAGGGGGGCGGAGCCAAAATGGCGGACTAGGCAGACGCTACCTCGGATCCCTCTTACAACAAAGACACGGAAAAACAAGTGAATCGATCACATATATAACAATCTACGAACCCTGAACAACAAACACAGATTTAGAGACGGAGAACGAGCTAATACGGGGAAGCAGCGATTGTTTCCAGAGCCTGGAGCCAGCGTACCAGTCAGGTACGGCACAAGCACAGAGAGCTGCTCCACCCCCCTGAACGAACCCCGGGAGGGAGACCAGCCGGTACCGCGGGCGGTGTGGGACGCAGCCGGTAGAAGTCCCCGGGAGGCAGTGACTGGTCTTGGAACAGGAAGAGCAGCATCCCAGCCGGGGAACCGTCTCGCCGGGATTTGGACTGGACACAGGTACGGCATAAACACGGAGAGCTGCTCCACCCCCCTGAACTAACCCTGGGAAGGGGCCTAGCCTGGTCGCGCGGGCGGCGTGGGACGCAGCCGATAGGAGAAGTCCCCGGGAGGCAGCGACTGGTATTGGAGCGGGGAGAACAGCGTCCCAGCCGGGACACTCGGTCATGGCACAAGCACGGGGAGCTGCTCTACCCCTCTGAACTAACCCCGGGAGGGGGCCCACCTGGTTCGCGGGGGCGGCACGGCCACGCGGCTGGAGGGACGAGAAGTCCCTGGGAGGCAGCAACTGATTTTGGAGTGGAGAGTGCACCGTCCCAGTAGGGGAGCCTTGACGCTGGGTGTGGGGCTGGAAGCGGAGGATCTGACCGTGACTCCAGCGGGCCAGACCCCCTGGGGGCAATCTCCACACAGCCAGCACACATAGGCGACGCGCCCCGCGGGAATCTCAGATATAATAGTCATTCCAAGCAAGACAAGCAACTCTGGCTATATTCTGAGGTGCTACTCTCCTATCTCTCTGTTCCCTCCCCCACCCTCCCCAGGCGGCTTCATTAACATCCGAATAGCCTGAGCCAGAGGGAGAACTCTGATAGGGGTCTGACTGCATTTTTTTTTTTAGTGGATTTTCTGGAAAAACTAGTTTCCCAGTGATGGCTCCGAGACAACAATCCATATCAAACCACTTAAAGAAGCAGACCATGACAGCTTCTCCAACCCCCCAAACAAAAGAATCAAAATCTTTCCCAAATGAAGATACAATCCTGGAATTATCAGATACAGAATATAAAAAACGAATTTACAGAATGCTTAAAGATATCACAAATGAAATTAGGATAACTGCAGAAAAAGCCAAGGAACACACCGATAAAACTGTTGAAGAACTCAAAAAGGTTATTCAAGAACATAGTGGAAAAATTAATAAGTTGCAAGAATCCATAGAGAGACAACATGTAGAAATCCAAAAGATTAACAATAAAATTACAGAATTAGACAACACAATAGGAAGTCAGAGGAGCAGACTCGAGCAATTAGAATGCAGACTGGGACATCTGGAGGACCAGGGAATCAACACCAACATAGCTGAAAAAAAATCAGATAAAAGAATTAAAAAAAATGAAGAAACCCTAAGAATTATGTGGGACTCTATCAAGAAGGATAACCTGCGGATGATTGGAGTCCCAGAACAGGGAGGGGGGGACAGAAAACACAGAGAAAATAGTTGAAGAACTCCTGACAGAAAACTTCCCTGACATCATGAAAGACGAAAGGATATCTATCCAAGATGCTCATCGAACCCCATTTAAGATTGATCCAAAAAGAAAAACACCAAGACATATTATCATCAAACTCACCAAAACCAAAGATAAACAGAAAATTTTAAAAGCAGCCAGGGAGAAAAGAAAGGTTTCCTTCAAGGGAGAATCAATAAGAATAAGTTCAGACTACTCAGCAGAAACCATGCAGGCAAGAAGGGAATGGGACGACATATACAGAACACTGAAGGAGAAAAACTGCCAGCCAAGGATCATATATCCAGCAAAACTCTCTCTGAAATATGAAGGCGAAATTAGGATATTTACAGACAAACACAAGTTTAGAGAATTTGCAAAAACCAAACCAAAGCTACAAGAAATACTAAAGGATATTGTTTGGTCAGAGAACCAATAATATCAGATATCAGCACAACACAAGGTCACAAAACAGAACGTCCTGATATCAACTCAAATAGGGAAATCACAAAAACAAACAAATTAAGATTAATTAAAAAAAAAATACACATAACAGGGAATCATGGAACTCAATAGGTAAAAGATCACAATAATCAAAAAGAGGGACTAAATACAGGAGGCATTGAACTGCCATATGGAGAGTGATACAAGGCGATATAGAACAATAAAAGTTAGGTTTTTACTTAGAAAAATAGGGGTAAATATTAAGGTAACCACAAAAAGGTATAACAACTCTATAACTCAAGATAAAAGCCAAGAAAAACGTAACGACTCAACTAACATAAAGTCAAACACTATGAAAATGAGGATCTCACAATTTACTAAGAAAAACGCCTCAGCACAAAAAAGTATGCGGAAAAATGAAATTGTCAACAACACACATAAAAAGGCATCAAAATGACAGCAGTAAAAACTTATTTATCTATAATTACCCTGAATGTAAATGGACTAAATGCACCAATAAAGAGACAGAGAGTCACAGACTGGATAAAGAAACACGATCCATCTATATGCTGCCTACAAGAGACACACCTTAGACCTAGAGACACAAACAAACTAAAACTCAAAGGATGGAAAAAAGTATATCAAGCAAACAATAAGCAAAAAAGAAGAGGAGTAGCAATATTAATTTCTGACAAAATAGACTTTAGACTTGAATCCACCACAAAGGATAAAGAAGGACACTATATAATGATAAAAGGGACAATTGATCAGGAAGACATAACCATATTAAATATTTATGCACCCAATGACAGGGCTGCAAGATACATAAATCAAATTTTAACAGAATTGAAAAGTGAGATAGATACCTCCACAATTATAGTAGGAGACTTCAACACACCACTTTCGGAGAAGGACAGGACATCCAGTAAGAAGCTCAATAGAGACACGGAAGACCTACTTACAACAATCAACCAACTTGACCTCATTGACTTATACAGAACTCTCCACCCAACTGCTGCAAAATATACTTTTTTTTCTAGCGCACATGGAACATTCTCTAGAATAGACCACATATTAGGTCATAAAACAAACCTTTGCAGAGTACAAAACATCGAAATATTACAAAGCATCTTCTCAGACCACAAGGCAATAAAACTAGAGATCAATAACAGAAAAACTAGGGAAAAGAAATCAAATACTTGGAAAATGAACAATACCCTCCTGAAAAAAGACTGGGTTATAGAAGACATCAAGGAGGGAATAAGGAAATTCATAGAATAGGCTTATTTAAACTCCTTTGCATAATGTCATTTGTTTCTCAAAAACTTTCAGGGGCTCCCTGGTATCCATCATTTCAAATCCAAACTCATCTAGTCAGGCTATCCTCCTAACCACCGCAGTGACTACCTTCTTTTATTACTACTCAACATAGACCACATTGCGAGGCCAGAAAGAGCTATGGAACTCTTGCTCATCGTTAATGCTGAATGACCCCCACCCTGTCCAGACCTTGATATCCTTCCCATTTCTGAGTTGAACTTGAGTGACCAGCAGGCCTGGATCCGCACTTCCAGGGCCCTTGTTTACTCCATTGTGGAAAAAGCCACTCTGTGCCATGGCAGGATGATCCTCCACCCCAAACTTACCTCTGTTTGACCTTGACAATTTTCATGTTGGCGCCAGGCAAGTTCCCTGTGCCCATCTGACTCCTCCTTCAAAGGATGGCTCAAAATTCACATCTTCAAGAAAACCTTCCTATGATTAATTTCACATCACCCTGCATGTATGAACTTGTCTGTCTGCTCTGTTTTCATTAACTTTTCATGGCCCTAGATTATTGCTGTTGCCATGTTCCACTTCACTAGCTGCATTGTAACACCTTCAGGGCAAGTGTTTTGTCTTCTGCTACTTCTGTGTCCCCCAAAAGTTTGAGGAAAATAAGCTAAATAAGAACTGCCTATATCTGTTCTGACTTACTTACAAATTTGACTTAAAGATTTAGGAATGGATCTCATTCGTAACCTGGGACTGTCTGCATTTCAAACCTAATATGTTTGAAACCTAATATGGCACTGTGTAAAGTAAGCATATGATTTTCCTTCTTTTACAGACAGGGAAGGGAGGTAGCAAGTAGCCATCAGGGTGCTTGTGGGAGGCTGAAAATGAGAATAGTAATATGCCTTTTGTCTGTCATACATTCTTCATCTTCGCCTTAATTTTATTTCATTTTTATTGTGCTTTAAGTGAAAGTTTCAATTCAAGTCAGTTTCTCATACAAAAATTTATATACACCTTGCTATGTACTCCTAGTTGCTCTCCCCCTAATGAGACAACATGCTCCTTCTCTCCACCCTGTGTTCCCTGAGTCCATTCAGCCAGCTTCTGTCCCCCTCTGCCTTCTCATCTCCCCTCCAGACAGGAGCTACCCACATAGTCTCATGTGTCTACTTGAGCCAAGAAGCTCACTCCTCACCACTATCATTTTCTATCTTATAGTCCAGCCCAAGCCCTGTCTGAAGAGCTGGCTTTGGGAAGGGTTCCAGTCTTGGGCTAACATAAGGTATGGGGACCATGACCTCCAGGTCCTTCTAGTCTCAGTCAGACCATTAAGTCTGGTCTTTTTATGAGAATTTGAGGTCTGCATTCCACTCTTCTCCTGCTCCTTCAGGGATTTTCTGTTGTGTTCTCTGTTAGGACAGTCATTGGTTGTAGCTGAGCACCATCTAATTCTTGTGGTCTCGGGCTGATAGAATCTTTGATTTGTGTGGCCCTTTCTGTCTCTTGGGCCCATAATTACCTTGTGTCTTTGGTGTTCTTCATTCTCCTTTGCTCCAGGTGGGTTGAGACCAATTGATGCATTTTAGATGGTCGCTTGCTAGCATTTAAGACCCCAGATGCCACTCACCAATGTGTGATGCAGAATGTTTTCTTAATAGATTTTATTATGCCAATTGACCTACTTGTCCCCTGAAACCGTGGTCTTCAGAATCCCACCCCTGCTACTCTGGCCTTCAAAGTGTTCGGGTTAGTCAGGAAACTCATGTGCTTTTGGTTTAGTCCAACTGTGATGACCTCTCCTGTATTGTGTGTTGTCTTTCCCTTCACCTAAAATAGTTCTTGTCTACTATTTAATTAGTGAATACCCCTCTCCCTCCTTCCCTCCCCACTCTTGTAACCATCAAAGAATATTTTCTTCTCTGTTTAAACTATTTCTTGAGTTCTTATAATAGTGGTCTCATACAATATTTGTCCTTTTGCAACTGAATAATTTCACTCAGGATAACGCCTTCCAGATTCCTCCACATTATGAAATGTTTCACAGATTTTCATCATTGTTCCTTATCAATGCATAGTATTCCCTTGTTTCACCTTAATTTTAAAACCAAATTATTCTATGAAATAATCTCAAACCAATCTTCAAACATTTCACTAGATGCACTCAACTCAGCAAATGTTAAAAATAAGAGGCAACATGCCCTATATTTATGATGTAACTTAAAAATTATTTTAATGAAAAGGATCCACTGCTCAGTCATTTCTGATTCAATCAGGTAAACTGGGAGGCTATGGATTTTTAAGGAAATCAACAACTTTCAACAGACTACAAAAACATTTGATCTGTACATTTCTCAACCTTGGCATCCTTTTTCTACTAACTCCCCACTAACTTCCTTTCCTCATCCTTTTTTTTAAACTTGTAGGGTGACCTCTGTTAATATAAAAAGTAAGGATGTAGAGTACGGCTTGGGGAAAATGCCTGTATTCTGAGCCAGTTAAATAAGGCTTCTGGAGGCTGGTGGTTAAACACTCCCAAATGAGGTCCACAGAGTCCCTTAAGGGCCCCTTAGCTCATTGAACTCAACTGGACAATCCATGTTGGCACAGGTTGGCAGAGGAGGGATAATGAAACGGGAGTGGCATCTTTCCTTTTTCCTTTTCTGTACGTAGGGATAACTGCTTAAATCACTTCCCCTTGTTTTGTCCTCATGTTACTATTTAACACTATTCCATCAGTATTCTCAAACACTCTTTTAATATCCTCAAGCATTTTTCCATTGCTTCCAGAATACTGCTTCCTGGTTCCAAGGCCATTATCAGAGGACTCCACTTTCCCAGGTCGCAGCCTGCCTGCAGGTCTTTAACCCAACAGACCATCCTGAACACAGGCCCAGCATGTAAGAAACAGAGAGATCTTAATAGTTACCCCTTCTCATTTCAAATATGTTTCTTCTTTCAGGGTAACTGTTGAGAATGTGACAATATGTGCCTTAGAACGAGTTCTTTGTAATGGTTAAAAAAAAAAAACTTATCTGGAAAATACAGTGACAAAAAACCAGAGCAAATACTTAATTTAAAGCTCTTGTACGCTGCAGGGATGGTTTCAGTTAAGAAAACAAAGCTTTTTGTGAAAAAAGAGAAAAAAAGAAAAAATTCATTCCACCCAGTGGCTTTCTAGGAAATTGCCATTAAGGTGCCTTTAAACGTGGCACCTAACGTTTTGAGCTTTTGCTAGTTGGGAAACGTAGCACATGATGCTACACTGTACACAGCACAGAAGGCGTTTGTTCTGCAAGGGTCAATGCCTACTCGTCAGGGATTGAGAGCTTTGGGGTTTTGTCAGGAGAATAAAACTGTTGGATTAACGGTGTCACATTTCTTTTATCCTGACCAGGGAATGTAATTCAGATGAGTGAGAAAACAGTGCTAAATTCACTTACCAAATTTATTAAACATAGAAGAATTTTAAAGAATATTAACTCCTGATGAACCAAATGCTGAAAGTAGAACCAGGTAGGATGTACTTTTAGGGAACTTAGAAACAAAATCAGGGAAAAAGATGTATGAATCCCAGAAAGAGCATTTTTTTTTTTTTTTTAACTGAGGGTGTGCATAGTATGAAAATAACTTTCTAGCATACATATAAAGACTGCATTCTGACAAACAGCCATGGAACTGAAGACTTCGGGAACTCTTTCCAGTTACACATTACTCGTCTATCTTTTGTTATTCTTTTGCCTCTACTTCCTTAGTTATTTTACTTTCTATCTTGTTATATACATATACACGTATTGCCTCAAATTCTTTCTTTTAGCAAGTAAGATATAGATAAATACAATAAACAGGGCTCATACTGTTGGTGACTTTAGAACTAGTGTAACAACTTGACATTTCAGTAGGAAAATCTACAAATCATCTCTGGAATTTAACACTGAAGTGGTTTCCTACCAGCAGAGTGAAGGGAAGCAGGATTCTAGGTCAGGTGAGTAACCAAAGGCAGCTACTATATCACACTCTTTTGTCTTTTCTGCATACACTATCTAGCAAAGTGTCAGGCATGAGGTGCTTGTTGACTAATAAATCAGTAATTTGTCTTTGCAGTACTTTATGGCATTTCTGCTCAGAACCATAAACATCCACTACTATTTGAAGGTTTGGTTTCATGCAATTTAAAGCCATGTTAGGTTAAAACAAACAAACAAAAAAGATGCAGGCATACAAATATGCTGTCATAATTTTGAAAACCAATTGCTTTAGGTGGGGGCTAATTGTATAAAAATTTTAGTGAAAAGAAATTGATGTAAAGAATCACATCATTATAGCAGGATCTCAAGCATCTTAAATTCTTCTTCCCAGTTTCTGGATTTTATCTGTAGAAGGTTGTGGTCAAAGTTGAATGTCAGAATTATTATTATTATTATTTTCTGTACTTAGCTTGGCAATATGATCTTAAGAAATTGGATTCACTGATTTTTCTTCCCCTGCTTGCAACCTATGAATAGATTTTGCTAATGTTAAAATTCTCTAGCCATACTATTACTCTGTCTAGAGGCCTGCTTAAGGAAGTTATTCTTTTGGTACATCTGTAATCGCGTTGGACAAGAGCTAAGATAAAGCCAACTTTCTGAATATCGTAATGACTAGGTACAGAGTACTCTATCCATGCATTCAAAAGGATTTAAAAGATTAGTCTGTTGTAAAGCAGTTTGACAAAGAATAGTTGATGAACACTGGCCACAGAGGAACCCTGGAGGCACAGTGGTTAAGAACTTGGCTGCTAAACAAAAAGGTCAGCAGTTCAAATCCTCCAGTCGCTCCTTGAAAACCCTATGGGGCAATTCTACTCTGTCCTATAGGGTCACTATGAGTCTGAATTGACTCAACGGCAACGAATTATTGACCACAGCAGAAGTCTTTCTTCCTAGGGGATCGAAGTAAATGCAGTGACTGGGATTAGACACACAGTAGTTAAGCATCAGTGTGAATGACATAGGAATTCCCAGACATATGGTTTGGGAAGGCAAGGCTTCAAAGGTGAAGGAGGATTGACCAGATGAAGGGAAAGGGAAGGATGTTCAGTTAGCAGGTCAAAGGAAGTAAAGTCCTGGACACACACACACAAATAAAAAAAATAAAGAAGGTGAGAAGGAGAATGGGAACAGATGAAACTGGGGAAGTGGGTAGGGGCCTGAGGGCAAAGGTTCTCGTGAATCAAACTAAGACTTTTGAAAATTTAAGGACAATGGGAAATCATGAAGCTTTTTAAGTGACTTAAGCACATTTTTAAGTGGCTTTGTGGTTAAGTGCTACGGCTGCTAACCAAGGGGTCGGCAGAGCTATGGCTGCTAACCAAAAGGTCTGCAGTTCAAATCCACCAGGTGGTCTACCCTCTATCGGGTCACTATGTGTTGACTATGGCAGTGGGTTTGGTTTTTTAGGTTAAGCACATTTATGTTGTAGAAAGGGCATTCATCTTCATAGAAAGGGCATCTTTTCTCATTTCTATGTGTTTGTTGTTTGTGTTTGGGGATAGGGAGATGCTGGCTTTGTCTGTAGACATGGAAAATGACTGGGCCACACTGACCTTCTTTTAGATTGTCAAAGACACTCCTTTCCTCCTGGGCCCTTTGCATCTACCTGGAATGCTCTCCCTCCTCTCTTGGTTGGCTCATTCTTACCTTTTCATCTTAGCTTGAAAATCAACTTCAGAGAGGCTCTCCATGACCACTTCTTATAATTACTCTCCCTCCCATATATTCCTTATTTCACTTCTTTGCTTATTTCTGATGCAGCGCTCACCACAATTTGCAAATTGGAATTTTCTTGAAGACTTTTTTTTTTTTTTTTGGTCTCTCCTCTACTAATATAAAAAATCTCTGTGGCAGTAGAACCTTATACTTTGTGATGCTCCCTGGTGTATCATAGCACCCAGAATGGTACTTGCTGAGTGTGTGGGAGGATGAGAGTAGGGAGATCAGTCCTGGAGGCACTGCAGGCGTTTAGGTGAGGGATAGTGGTGGTCTAGACTAGGGTAGGGGCAGTGGACTAATTTTAGAGATATTTATGAAATAGACACAATAGGTCTTAAAAATTGATTAAGATAGAAAGACCAAGGGTGATGACTAGGCTTCAGGGACTCTCAGACTTCTAGTTGCCCAAAAGCATTTGGGAAAGAAAAATCAATGGTTACTGATGGAAATCACTTATTAAACAGTCTCTGAAAAATGTTTCCACAGATATGCAAAGATTATAACCACCCCAAAACTAATTATAAAGCTATTATTAGTAGTTAAACTGAAACAGTAGTTAAACTTTTGAGTTGCCATTGAGTTGATTCTGACCCATGGAGATTACATGTGTGTCAGAGTAGAACTGTGCTCAATAGGGCTTTCAGTGGCTGATTTTTCAGAAGTAGATCTCCAAACCTTGTTTCTGAGGTGCCTCCAACCTTTAAATTAGCAGCTAAGTGGGTTAACTATTTGCATAAATAATACTAATTTACAGCCTGCAGGAGGATTTCAAAGTGTAGTGATAAAAAACAAGTGATAAATGCCTATAGTTCCTTATTTGACTGAGATCTATGAATTTAGACAATAATTCTTCAGTTTACAGAATAGTGTAAAAGTAAGTTTAAGATTTAAGTGACACCAAAATCAGTAGAATTGAGTAAGAATTTAGAATAATGCTAATGAATATGCTCTATCTGTATGTATAATTATAGATACTAATACAATATCTTCTGTGAGACCTGAGAAGTTTAGAAAAAGGTAAAATAGTAACAACTTTATAGATGTACATGGAAATCATCAGTTTACAAGGCACTTTCTACACATATTATCTATTTTGACTATCGTATACTTTTTTTTTTTATATATACTATAGGGTTGCTATGAGTCTGAATTGACTCAATGGCAAAGGTTTTTGTTTTTTTTTTAATCCTTGTTGTGAAGTGCATTTTATCAATTCTATTTTAAAAATGAGGAAACTGAGCCTGTAGAGGCCAAATAACTTGCTTAAGGTCATGCAGTTAATTCATCATCTAGCAGAACCTCAGGCAAGGAAGTTACTAAAACTCCATTTTACAGACGAGAAAAGGAAATGAGCTCCAGAAATACTTGCCCAAGGCCACAGGGATTGTAAGCGGTAGATACAGAACTAGGAAAAAGGTTTCCCCTCAGCTTGTTCTTTCCTCTGTAGGTCAGTATCATCCAATAGAGAAAGACTCAGCACATTTGGGTTTGGTAGTCTCTTTGGAGGCAGATTAGAGATGAGCATTGCCTGTGTTGCTCAACTCTTCTAGTAACCTGATTTCTCATTGTGCTGCTCTTAGGGGTTCATCTCATGGTATTGACATTGCTGCTGTGAACTGGTAGGACAATGGTAGAGAGCAGTCCAGGCCACATGCTACCTCTGTGACACTGCTGGTCTCCCCATCTCTCTCATGGCCCATGTAGACTCTGACTCATGACATTTCCTTCATGGCATCTCTACCCTATGATCTTTCAGTGATAGCAACTCATGCCAAATGGATTATTCTATTTATATTTCTTGCTATATATTCTCAAGAGAGATAGAAAGAGAGAATCTGATGGGCCAGTTCATCTTTTTGAGCTAGGACAATCATAGATCACTGTCTGATCCTTCAGGTGGGAAGAACTGACCTTGCAGTTTTCACTCCTCATCCATCTGTTGTGAGATCACAGGATTAATCTACATAAGGGAGGGTTATGGAGAGGGCAGTTTCCCTCAGAGTGGGATGTGGGCATGGTAGGCCATTCTGAGGCTTGGTCTGTCCAGAACTGTCCACAGGGGAAGTACTTACAGTAATTATCACCTGACATTACAGTGAAGATCTCGCTATCATGGGGGGTGAGCTGAGAGACTTTATGAGAACAAAGGAGTTTGAGTTAGATCTTGAGATATAGACTTTTGCCTGGTCCAGTAAGAAAAAGGCTGAGAAGTTGTTCTAGATAGAGGAATCCGCATGTGCAAAGGCACAGAGTTTTGGCTGACAAAGCGCAGCATATTCAGGTCAAACAAATTGCTTAGTATGACTAGAACATCAAGTCTGTGGAAGAGAGTAATGGGAGGGGAGGCTGGAAAGGCAGGCAAAGCTAGACGAGTGATTCTCAGCTACAGGTTGTATTACCCCACAAAGAACATCGGGAAATGAAAGGGTTTTTTTTTTTTTTTTTTTTCTGGCTCTTTGGTTGTCATGTTGTCTGGGGATCGTTACTGGCATTTAGTGGTGGGTCTAGGAATGAGAAGCACAATCCTGCTCAAAGAAAAACTGCTGTGCCCCAATTGCCAATACGGCCTTCATTGGCAAACCTTGGGCTAAACTGTGAAGGTCTTTCAATATAATGCTAATGAATCTGGATTTTAGTCCTAAGAAATGTGGTAAGTGATAATAGGAGCCTAGGAAGGCATCTAGATATTGGCTTGAACAGTTGGGTGGGAGGTAGTTCCAATCATAACCACATAAAGTTATGGGGAGGGGGATAGAGCAGAGGTGAAAGATGGCAAGAAACATGATGAACTCACATTACCACATATAGGTGAAGATGCCCAAGAGTCATCTGGGATGTGGCTGTATAGCTCAGCGGAAAAGTTGGAGGAGAGATATCAATTTTAAAGTCCTCAACATCAATGACAGGTGAAGTCACAGGCATAGATGAGATTACCCAGAGAGAGTACGAATTTTGGATTATCCAAGGTCAATTTTTAATCTCAGCAGGCTTCCCTTCTTCCTATTCAGTGTGCTCACAGGAAATACCAATTAAAATTAATTTCAACCTAAGCAAAACATAATTAGGAAGATAAATTTGCTGCCAAAAATATGATGAACTCCAGAATGAAACATAAAATGTTTTTAGCTTGCTTATCTGATACTTTTATATGGTTCTTCCTCTTACTTGATTCCATAACAACCTAGTGAGTTAAGGCAGGGAATATTTAGAGACTTCAAGGAGACTAGTGACAGAAACGAAATAAAAGTTAGACCTTCCTCCTTAAGGGGTCTCTCGCATTCTGCCTGGGTGATTGAGATTGTGCGTGTCTCTGGTCCCTCTTTTAACGGATGGTTTTCTGACATACTAAGATGGATGTCTTCAGCTGGTTAGAAGTAAGAACATTAAACTTGTACTATGCACATTATACAATACATACTTCATTATATAAACTTCATTCATCCTCCCTCTTGCCATGAAAATTATATTTACCCATTTTTGTTAATCTGAAACATGCCTTCCCAGATAGAAAGGAAAAGACATTGTGTTTTTTTTTTTTTTTTTTTATGATCTAGTGATTCAAATCTTAAGTTTCAGCAAAGAGAACTGAGCAGCCTGAATTATTGGCACATTAACCCACAGAGAGTAAAGTCATTACATGAGATAATTGATAGATGTTATTTTCAGTAACAATACCTGTGTGTTCCTCATCACTTGTAGAAGCACCTAGAAGTTCTTGAGAAGAATCCCATTGCTGCAGTTCAGACTAACTTAGATTTCAGATTGTTTTCTACTGAGTTGATTCAGATTGTATCACTCGGTTTCGGTAGAATATTTCTCTTTTGCCCATATGCCAAACTGGACCCATGACTCTTTCATTACGACAACACTTGGGTCCTTCCTGGGGAGGGTGTGAGCTTGAAAATTGATCAGGAGATTTTACTTACCTCAGATGATCTGCCATTCAGTTGACTGTCAAAGCAAAGGGTCCATTTGTAATTGGTGACTCAGAATATCTGCCCTTTAAGTTCTTGCCAGATAGAACACTCTGTGGACAAATTATCATTAAAAAACTTAGGTATGGGAAACAATATTCACATAGGGTTGCTGAGGCTATGCAGACCGTAATTTTTCTAGGTGACTGTTTCCAAAAGTCTCTTCCATAAATTTCCCTGAAATGTAAACAGGTATTATATGATTAAAAAAATCAAATAATTTTGGCAAGCTCTGGATTAGACAAAGTTTCTTTACTGAAGGACTTCTTAGAAGATATGTTAGTATATTAATGTACATGTAAATCCCCAAGAAGAAGGATATAAGTATGCAGTATTTTCCATACTTAATTACAGAACACTTTCATTTTAGATCATATCACAAGGAATGTTCATGTTCCCTGGAAAACACCCTGTTCTAGATATTCTAAATTTTTTGGGTTGAACCAGGCCACCAGACTTCTGGGCACCTGGCTTCGTTTCTATGATCTCCCTGTCATAGAATTTCCTTAAATTAATGCTATGCGATTAGCCTATATTGAAGGACATTGTAAAAAAAAATACCCCTGTAGCTATGTTGTTATGTTGCTGTTAGGTGCCTTCAGGTAGGTTCCGATTCATAGTGACCCTGTGTATCACAGAATGAAACATTGCCCGGTCCTGCGCCATGCTCACAATCGTTGTTACGCTTTAGCTTATTGTTGCAGCCACTGTGTCAGTCCATCTCATTGAGGGTCTTCCTCTTTTCTGCTGACCCTGTAGCTATACAGCACTACTATATCTAATATAGGGATGCCCTAGAAGGCATTGCCCCAATAACCCTTTGTGAGGATCCATAGAGACATTTCTTTCACGTCAACACAAGGGATAGCTGTGCTTCATCTAAGCAATTTTTAAGTCTTATGTACGTATACATTTTATAACTAATTATTTTTCTTTCTTTTCTTTGACCGTTAGGAAACTAAGAGTGAAATTTGCAGCCCACTTTTAACAACATTATGTGATTGTATGGTATGTACTTGATACAAATTTTATTCTGGTTTACAGATGATTTCCTTCCTATATTTTCAACATACTTGATTTCCAAATTTAAAAATCATGATCATTTACTCCTTCAATGAATATTTATTTAGCCCCTTCTATGGGACAAATAGAGCCCTGGTGGCACAGTGGTTAAGAGCTCAGCTGCTGACCAAAAAGATCTGCAGTTCGTATCCACCAGGCAGTCCTTGGAAACCTATGGGGTAGTTCTACTGTGTCCTATAGGGTCACTATGAGTTGGAATTGACTCACTGGTGATGGGTTTGGTTTGTTTTTGTATGGGAGAAGTGAGGAGCCCTGGTGGCGCAGTGGTTAATTGTTCAGCTGCTAACTGAAAGGTCAGCAGCTCGAACCCACCAGCTGCTTCACAGGAGAAGGATGTGGCAGTCTGTTTCTGTAAAGATTTATAGCCTTGGAAACAGTATGGGCAGTTCTACTCTGTCCTGTAGGGTCGCTATAAGTCAGAATCAACTCAAAAGCAATGGGTATGGTTTGGTTTTGGTATGCGACAAACAGTGGACTAGGGTTTGGAAATACCATGGTAAAAAAGATAAGTATGGTCTTTGCCCTCCATATCTTATAGTCTAGAGGTGGATATAGACTAGTAAATATACAATTACAATCTGATACGACACAAGGGCTTGGTGGAGAAGTACAAGAGGGATGTCTAACCCCTATAGTGAGGGAACACAGTTGCTATGCACAACTATCAGGAAACAGTTGCTATGTACAACTATCAGAAATAAGCTTCTTCAAGCAACATCGGCCTACAGACTGCTTTAGGATCTCTCATTTATCATATGGTCAAATATTTTGGTGCCCATTCCCTGTTCTAAGCTGCATCCAAACATGGTGCCCCAGTGCTGCATTGCTATGTTGGTTCCCCCTGCTTTGGTGCTTGAGATAATGCTTGCTCTCAATTCCTGGCAGGATATTCTGCAAAGTACCGTGGATAAACATACCCAGTCTTGGGTATGCCATGTTTCCAACAGCCCACTGTCTGGGGGGCCTTTCTTATCCAATAAACTAGCCATAGCCAGGGAGAGAGCGTAAGGAGGGAGGAGAAAAGCATGAGGACATATACTTTGAAAATACCCACATTTAGAGGAAAGAAGGGAAAAATAGCCAAAGAAGGATCCAGAGAAGGAGCTATCAGAGTGACAGGAAGCCCAGGGTCTTGGGCATCTCTGTAGGAGAGAACTTTTAAAGGTATCCAGAGAAGTCAGAAAGGTTAAAGATTGTCATGTGGCCATTGGATTTGGTGATATTATGGGTAATAACAGAGCCCTGGTGACGCAGTGGTTAAACGTTAGGCTGCTAACTAAAAGGTTGGCAGTTCGAATCCACCAGCTGTTCCTCGGGAGCCCTATAGGGCAGTTCTATCCTTTCCTATAGGGTCTCTGTGAGTTGGAATTGATGCAACAGCAATGGGCAAGTGTAATAACAACCTCCAAAGAGTAGTTTTAGCTGGGTGATAAAAAAAAAAGGGTGTAAAAAGTTAAGGATTACACAGTTTAATGCGATTATGGGTGTTGAGGCAGCTGAAACAGCAAGTATGGACTAGCTTCTTGACAATTTGAGGAATAAAGAGAAAGCGAGACCTAGGGTGGTACCTGAAAGGAATAACAGGGTCAGGGGAAGGTTGGTGCTTTCTGAATGACCAAATGCTTCACCCATTTACATCTCTCATCACAAAAGACTGTCGAAATGTAGCTATGCCACGGTTGCTGGGCACTGCGATAATGTATACAGTCAACATTCTGAAATTCTTCTTAAAAGAGCACTTGAATCATAACCTAAATTTTTAGGAGGGGCAGTGATTTCTTATCCAGCATATCTTGATCAAACTTTAGATAGCCTTATCCTAATATTTGAAAAGTGAATAGTTTAAACTCATTTGTCGGGTTGTTCCTTTGCAGTGGGGTAATAGCCAAATAGTGACGACCAAACAGAGAATTTTGCAAGCAGCACACCTTTGCTGGCAGCAGCAACCCATGGTGACAGCTGTTCTAAGTAAAAGGCATGGGTTTGACTCTAAGAGAGCCAAAGGAAGGCTTGAAGGCTGAAGATGGTCCCCAAAGTCTTCTTGGACAGTAAGTACAAAAGATAGGACAGTAGTTTAGGTAACAGGACAATGGGGCCAAAAACATCCTGGTGACTTCTAAACACACCTAAACACACACACACACACATACACACTCCCTTTGTTCTACTAGTCTACCTCCATGTGCGGTTAAACTCAAGCTCAACCAAACTCTGGGATCATTCAGGAAGCAGGCAAGAAGCCCCGAACTGTTCCCCCAGATTTTTTTGCTTGGCTACATCTAAGGGCTTGGTGCCAGACCTCCCCTTCTCTTGCTGCCCTTTCATCTACTCCATTTGTTGAGTCCTGACTTCCTCTCATCACCACTGTAGAGTCTTACCCCACATGGGATTGCCTTTTCCATTGTTTGTCCTTTGGCTCTGTCCCCATCCTGGTACCTCACCCATCACCTTGTTCTGTCTGCTTTCCCACGGACTAGGGCTGGCTCACTGGGTCAGGAACAAACTAATTATAATGTAAGTTAATTTTAGTGAGTGCTTACTCTGTTCCAGGCACATCTGATAATCTTATTTCATTTCATTTTATCGTCTTAACTCTTTGAGGTGATGGATTTATAGATGAGGCCACAGAGGCACAGAGTTTAAGTAACTTGTCCAAGGTGACACAGCTAGGAAGTTTCAGAGCTGAGAGTCTGGTTTCAGATCCTATATTCTTAACCACTATATTATACTGTCTCATGTTAAGTTCAGATGAAAAGAACTAGGAGAATAGACAATTAGTCTATGCAACTAGAGTCAGAAGCTGAGAGAGATACTGGGTGGTATCTGTCTAGAGTCTGGCAATAGGCCCAAGGCTTCAATGATAGAGAGAAGCTCCTCTAGGACAACAGAGGGCTTCCTTTAGGAAAGCCCGTTCTGGGGACAACTGGGCAGGGATGGAGGATGAGGAAGCACCTGGCAGGATCGGGAATGGGAGAGAGTAGGGCTGTATCTACCTAGTCCAGTAGCTCTCATTGTCTAGCCTGCGCCCATGTTACCAGCCCTAATGCCACAATCCCAGCACTCTGGGAGTAGTCACCCCTTGATAAGCTCCATCAGAGCCAGGTTAAGAAGTCAGCTGTGTATGAGGTTCAAACCAAGCTGGAAGCTGGGTTTCACACTGTCTCAAATCCAGTTTTCTTTAGGGCACAAGAAAAATTCTGAACCCAATCTAGTCAAGGGCATCTAGGCTTTTCCTTTCTTTTAGCCAACAAAATTTTGCCACTGACATGCACAAATAATGCTAATAATCAGAGGATATGTTTCTTCTAGTGGGAAGAAGACTGCCAGGGAATCAGAAGGCCTGGATTTTTGTCCTGAATGTAAAACCCTGGGCAATTCATTCAACCCCTCTGGGTCTCTTTCATCATTTGTAAAAGGTGAACTTGTACTCAATAATCTCAAAGGTAACCTCTGATTCTAAAAGTTTATAATTTTTTCTTTTATTCCAAAATATTCATATGATTGAATAAACAATTTGTGATTTTTCAGCACAGTCTCATATTTTCAGGTAACCATTTTAGGAATCAGAGAGGACAAGATTATTGCTGTCACAATGTTATTATATAATCTGGATAATACTTATTCCATTTTTTTCCTATATCACTCTTTGACCTAATTTAGATTATGAGCATCTCATTATAAATTTTCTGTTAATATTCAGTAAAACATTTTAATAGTAATATTAATGCAATGATGTGATACTGTTCAGTACCCATAATAATCAAATAAATAAACCTTTAATTAATCAATAAACATTTGTTTGGCAACTATCGGTGATGTGACTTGGGAGGGCAGTGAAAAGGAGGGTATTGTTGCCTAGGTTGGGGCCAATTCCTTGTTTCAATTGTTCTTCTAGTTTCAGTCGAGCTTTTTCAATATTTCTGCCCAGAAACACTGTGTCATTTTCTTAGGTATTGTCAAAATAGCTGCCTTGCTCCATCTCAGAAGAGAAAAGGTTTTATTGAAAATCAAAACATCAATTTTTATCTACAAAGTCCAAGGCAGCATTTTCTCTATCATTATTATTACTGAAAATTAAAGGTGCAATATTAAATATTTTCAGAGGTAGAAGCTATAGAACTTTTGTCTTTTTACAAAGGGGGGCACACAATATAGCTCTGATTACCCATGGATTGCATGGGACAGTCAAGGCTTTCAGTGAATGGACTTTCTGCTGACAAGTTTTTAAAAGGTTGTACGTTTGGTCCCTAGCCCTTGAGCATGGTGAACATTTGCCATAGATAGCAGCCTTGAAAACCCTATGGCCTATAACAAAAGGAGTATTTTTCCCCTTTTATAGGGTCAAACATATGCTGTATGCTTCCCTGTCAGCCCTGGCACCACAGACAAGTTCTTTTCATAGCGCAGCATACATAAAGCCTATAATTATCAGCCGCAGGTAGTGGCCACCTGCTCACAGAATACACAGAAATGGAAAAAAATGTGAAAGAATCTGTTGCAAGAATGCTCCTTTTGAATTGGCCCTGAGAGGCCTTGCCTCTGAGGGTTTTAGAATGGATATGACTTTTAGTCAGCCTTCTTTTGCTCATTGAACTGGCAATTTCAGGGTCAGAACATAATCATACACAGAAAATTATGGCTACAAGAATTTCCCTAATATATTCAGCCAGGGCACAGCTCCACCAAATTTCACATCACCGTATTCTCTGAGCTAACTGCGTGCTACTTTTGGAGCTATGGTGCATTTGTTTGGTATCCATTTATGTGTTTCATTATGTACTGGACGCTGTTGTGCATTGCCCTCTTAGGACCCAGGTACTTATTCTCCCAGCTACAAGGAATGTTGCCTGCTGAAGATCCGTAGGTGATCTTTCTCCAGAAATTGCCTTCGGCCTAAGGGAACTGCCTCATCCAAGGTTGTACCCTCTCCCTGGGGTAGCCCACATCCAGTGATTGGTCTATGCAGGGATAGAATGGTCCAACCTCCTTGTCTCAATTCTGGACACCTCTGAAGGGCCATCCCAGCTTCAGAGCTCCCCAGAGGATCATTTGAGGTCTCTGCTGTGACTGAACTATAGTTTAACTTCTCTTTCTTCCCCATCTGGCCTCCCTTGCTCCCTCACAGGTTTTGTTACTGAGAGCATTCTCCAATAAACTACCTGTGTGCAACCTAAGACAGACTTAGAAGAATTTTAAGTTTAAAATCTCCGTATATAAAAACAAACATAATGTATCCAGATTAGTGACATTTCAGTGACTCAGATTTAGGACCCTGGGATAAAAAGGACCCAGTTTTCCATTGTCAGCCTCCCATGTGAACCTAGACTGGAATGACTTTGGACTCAACTGGATCCATTAGATTTTGCCTACAACTCTTAGAATCCAGAAAAGCTAAAAGGCAGCTTTACTACCCACATTTCTCCCCTTGTTGGTAGTCACTGGAGATTTCTGAAATAAGGCTTAAAATTCTATCTGATTGAAATTCCAACTGCTATAAGAGTGATATAACGAAAGCCAGGCTGCCATTTATCCAGCTCCCAGGATGCAAGTGAGATAGATCTGAACATCAAGAAAGCCTGGAATCGTGTCCAATCCATTCAGATCTCAAGAAGGGGTCAGCCTTTGGTCATCTCTAAGTCAAAGAATACTGAGAAGTCCAGATCTCTTCCGGGTGTGGTCTTGGAGATTTATTCTACCCTAGGATGTGCTCAAGAGTATTTCGGAGGTAAAAGCTAGTAAAATTTTGAGGTTCCCTGACAACTGATCTGAGCCTCCTCGAGTCATTTGTATTGGGAACTATGTAAGAAAGGGCTAGAGCAGATTTAGTCATTCTCCAAGTCTAGGTTTAGGAGTGTGAATGAGGGTACAGTTGCTTCCTTGACTGCCTTCTATTATATGCTATTAAGGAGAGATTGAGATGATGTCAACTCAACCGTGCCCCAAAAGGTTCTGCTGTTTTTTTTTAGGACTCAACAAATCACATTGAAATGACTTCTTGCTCCTCTTAGTGTTGAAGGAATTCTGTGTGGCAATCTTTCCCTATTACTACTAAACATTTATTGAGTTCTGGTTGTATGAGAGAGAAAGCCCCTGACCCCTAGGCTTGCACAGTGGAAGAAATAGGACATATATAGCTGTGTCAGTACTTTCTGTTACCAACTGATTGCTTTCAGACTATTGCCCAAATTACCTATAATTCTGGGTCTTTCAGATTACCAGATTTATGTGAAATAATCACTGACCTGAACGTTCTTCTGGAACAAGTTATTTGTCTTTGTGTTCCTTCTCAAAACTACTTCATTCATTTATTTTTTTAAATTATTGTTTACTATTATAACAAAACACCCTCTCCTGTCCATTGATAAAGTAACTCACATTTCCTTAAAAAAAATCACTCATCTATTTTTAAAATTGGTAATATATTCATATGGCCCAAACATGAGAAATTATAAAGGTGTTTAGTAAAATCTCCTCCCACTCATCTGCCTGGTAAAAATCCACACCTCATCCCCCAAACTACCAAAAACAAGTAGTTTTTGTATCCTTTTTACACAATTGGTGATATGTTATATACAATTTTCTGCACTTTATCTTATTCATCTAATAAAATATCTTAAAGATCTTATCTTAGTTACTTAACTTACAATAAAGATTATTATTCTTTAAGAATTATAATACGTACCAGGAGAACCTTTAGGAATTGCTGGGCACTTTCAAAGATGGTATAATAATGGAACATTGGGAAGTTTCTCGGGGCTAGGCTGGATGTGGATGGAGCTGGAAATCTTTCTCAGAAAGAATCCAGTAACAGAAATATTGAAGAGGAGGAAAAAGATAAGAGCAAACCAGTGAAAGCCATTGTATTTTAAAAAAATGGAAAAAGAAGGGTTCAGTGCCTTTGATGGCAGGGCTAGTATGGAAACACCCTGAGGGTGACACACAGACTGAGTTAAGAGCAAGATAGCTGAACAGAGAAAAGGTGGCCTATAGAGAAAGGGCAAGGTGATGGTCCCTGCGTAGCTATAGATCAAAGGGAAGGGAATGTTCAGATTCTATCTGTAGCAAATACGTTATACTAGTCTATATTTAGGGAGAGAGCCGTCAATAGTACAATACTAGCTTTGAAGTCAGACAGAGCTGAGTTCAAAAGCCAAGTGAGTTAAGTGCCTTTGGCTAAATTACTTAATTTCCCTTACGTTTTCTTACTTGTGAAGTGGGAATAATAATAGTAACGATTTACAAGATTGTCCTAGAGATTAAATGAGATATATATATATTTTTAAAAAGTGCTCAGCACAGTGCCTGGCATGTAGTAGTGGATCAATAAACTTGTGAAATGGTATTATAATTATTAAGGTTATTATGGGAAAAGATTTCTTGGAGTCCAGAGAGAAGGAGACATCAGTGTAAGAAATATTTCTGCTTCGGCTGGAGTAGTGAGGAGGCTTTGTTTCCTGGGGCTAGGAACCATGAAGCACCAAGAGGTAATGGAGGTGAGCACAACTTGAGGGACAAGCAGGAAGGCCCTTACTTGACCCATGAGATGGAGGTCACTAGCAAGAAATGGCTAGCTCTTTCGTGGACTGGAGGGGTTGAGGATGAATTGTAAAATGGTATGCCTAATAGAGCTGGTTTTGCTTACATTAGATTACTTAAAGCTGTTTGGAAAATCTAAGTACTAAAAACTGCAAATGTTGATGTAATAGAAAAATTTGTTATTTTTAACACACCCACCCCTCTCTCCTCTTGTAAAGGCATCCATTCTGGTATTGGCGGGGGAGGGGAGGTGGCATTCATCTGCTGTGGGCTCTGATAAGTATAGGCATATGAGTTTGGAGAAAAAAGCTGGGAAAGGGCTGAATTGTTCCATGTAATAGAAGGAGGAAGCTTTTCGGGTCAGAGAACAATAAGGAAGAAATAACCTCAGAGAAAAAATGTGTCTGATCTGGACTTTACACAGTTTACCCCCCTTTGATATCCCTACAAAATCTTCAGTGAAATCAACATTGTTCACCAATGCTTGTGGCGTGAGTGAGCCTTTTCTGGCAAAATACGGAGAGGTGCTGAGCTCTGTAGTAGTGTTGGTGAAGGGTGAAAACAGAGACTGCATCTGGGAAAAGCTGACGTGGAATTTCCTAATATTCTTTATGTTGTGACTATGTCAATTCCTGAAAGCAGGCTGCCTTGAGAGTTTGCTTCTTTGACTAAAGATGCACTGGGTAGAAGGTTTAATGGATTTAATGATTCTGAGGCTATTCATTCAAGCAACAAATATTTATTGAGGATACGCCATTGCTGAGCACTGTGTTATGAACCAAAAGATATGTAAGAGACATGGTATCTGTGATGGAGAAACTCTCTTTCTAATGAGGAAGAAGGATGAGTGAACAGTGTGAAAAGCGAGCTGACTGTGGGGGAGAGGGGGTTACAGTGGGTGCTACAGGAACACATAGGAAAGATGCCAGGAAAGGTCCTAAAACAAAGGGGAAACCCCAATGTTGATGAGCACGTCATATACAAATAAAACATTCCATTTGTCAACAAAAGTATTGCCTTGTGAGTTGAGAATCCAAGATGAAGCAATTGAGGCACAACCAGAGAAGAGGTAGAAGTGTTTGAATTTTGTTCTTTTGGCCTCCTGGTCCCCGCCCCTCTTTTTCCCCTCGTCTCATCTCATGGTATCTGTATTTTGGTTTCAGAGGAGATTGCCTCCAGAGAGAAACCCTGAAAAATACTATAGAATGGTAGATTTTCAAAAGGAATTTTAAAAGAAAGAGGTGGTTAATTGATAAGCAGGGAAGAGACGCTTTAGCTGCCAGGTTAGTTCTAAATACAATGAAGCATGTGGCCAAATCAACTTAATAATGAGCTTGCTTCTTTACTATGCATTTTAAGTAACATAATTTGTATAGACCCAGAGCAGAAGGTTTCAGAACAAAGAAAATATGTCTTTTGGGTGCATTGTTCTTTTATTTACAGTTTGTTATTCAGTAAGAACAGGGGGTTGAGGTGACTAAATTAATGAGACATTTTATAATTAACATACTAAAATCAATACATTTCAGATGAGTAACATCTTTGATAAGGACCCCTGGTGGCACCATGGTTAGCGCCCAGCTGCTAACAAAAAGGTCAGCCATTCAAACCCAGCAGCAGTTCCA
Organism: Elephas maximus indicus; assembly: GCF_024166365.1. NCBI lineage: Eukaryota > Metazoa > Chordata > Mammalia > Proboscidea > Elephantidae > Elephas > Elephas maximus. Next base: position 48,732,327 of record NC_064828.1, on the reverse strand, counting down.
TGGGAGAAAAGACTTGGCAATCTAGTCCCATAGATTACAGCCTAGGAAACCTTACGGGGCAGTTATATTCTGTCATATAGGTTTGCTAGGTGTAAGAATGCCATACAGGCAGCGTCTGACCTCCTCTAACTACATGAGGGGGAAGGAGAATCAAGATCAACAGCCTAAGGCTGGTTCCTATGAGGCATGCCTTCTCTCTCCGCCATCTTTACCAAATCTGACACCAACTGTCCCTCCCACGGCTCTCTCTACTTCTCTGCTGAGTTCGATAATTCATTGCAATGGCCACACAGAACTCACGACAATACTCACAATTACGGGGTTTGTTAGGGAAGAAACAGGTTACAACTTAGATTCAGGAATGTTCAGGATACAGTTCTTTCCATCAGGACAGTCTCTTCTCAGCCATGCTCGCAGGCACACCTCTCTCTGGCCCCTCGGCCTCTGCCCTGCTCATGCAAGTGTTACAAAGCTCTTTTGGCTTTGCCAATAAGTGCCCAGAGGCAAACTACTCTGCCAGCAAGCCTACTGCCAGGAGGCACTCAGCTTTCTCCCTGTGTGGGCTGCGGAGCCCACAGCACCATCTCCTGCTGGTCTCTCTTGCCACCATTTCTCTGCCACCACTTCTCCCATCTTCGGTGTTACAGCTCTCTGTCTCGCTCTCTTTCTGTCTCTGTCTCCTGGTTCCAGGAGTTTCTCAGCGCAGGGATCCTGGGTCCAAAGGATTCCCTCTGCTCTTGACTCTTCTTCCTTGGTGGTGGTGAGATCCTCCCTCTGCTCAGGAACTAGCTCTCTTTTAAGCCTAGTGGGATGGCTAAACTGACTGATCCACTTGGTGGGCCACGATTACCTTATGTGCACAGCCCCACCCAATCACCAGTGGAGCCCTGGTGGTGCAGTGGTTAACGGCTCCGCTGCTAACCAAAAGGTCAGCAGTTCGAATCCACCAGTTGCTCCTTGAATACCCTATGGGGCAGTTCTGCTCCGTCCTATATAGTTGCTATGAGTCACAATCAACTCGATGGCAATGATTTTTTTTTTTTTTTTACCCAGTCACTTGGGTGGGAGTTATAAGACCATGGTAAGAAAGGCCACACAAAAGTGATCCATCACATTGCGCTATGATATGGAATCAACTTGATGGCACATAACAATAGCAATGTCTTTGATATACAGGTTTGGGAAGATATGTATTTCAGTATTTCTGAGACTGATGAAAACATTTTTGAGATTTTCTCTAGAGGCAGTTGGAGTTCAGACCAAGAAACCAGCACTATTATTTTACACTACTGAGAGGCAGGGTGATATAGCAGAAAAAAGCAGAAAAATGAGGTTCCAAACCTAGCTCTGCTGTGTGACCTTGAGAGAGCTTACCCTCTTTGTACCTCAATTTTCTCATCTTTAAAATGGAAATGATAATAATGTTCATCTTTTTTCAGAATTCCCAGTAGTAATGAGAATAATGCAAGTTCCTAACACTGTAATTGACATATAGTCGCTGCTCAATAAATCTTCCCTCTCCTTTTCGCTTATTGTCAAGTTTTGTTTTGACCAAAAAAATTTTCAAATGATTTATTTATTATTCTTAAATGTTAAAACTTTGTCCCATTGAGAATGTGTAAAGGACATGCTAGCAATTCAACTTCTAGGAATTTATTTTATAGAAATACTCAAACCAATATGCAAATAAATATATATAGGGATAGTAATTATAGCATTGTTTATAGACTGAAAAATTATAAAAACAGCCCCATGTTCATCAGTAGACTTTCATATTTTTAATTGTATTTTTGTGTAATATTGAATTGTTTACCGTAGTATGTAAGTGTATTACTTTTGTAAGTAGAAAACAAGAGAAAAAGAGGAGAAAAAAGATTACCCCCAGACAGTGAAGAAAATGCCAATAAATGGGAATTATAAAATGTTTTGTGCAATTGCAACATTCAGAAGTAGTCATTGTGCATTTGGACTCCTATGCTCATTTGTGGAGCATACGGCTTCCAGTATATTGTGAAAATGTCAGGCCTGTTAGTTTAGAGTCATACCTAAAGTTATGACTACTATACGTACTATAGTTATATACTATAACTATGGATACATATACAGACTATATTATACCTTCCAGGGAAGACACTGCCAGTGTTATATAATTTAAGCGTTCTTGGAAAGGCCTCCCAACCAATAGCTTCCTTATGAGTTTATTAGAATATCTGAAATTTTGCCATTAAGGAGCTTAATTTCTTCCGATTGTGGGATTGTCTGATATTAAAATGTTGGATTGAGAGTATAAAAAAAATACATTCCCACAAAACTAGCCAAATCAGTTGCCTTTGAGTCAATTCTGACTCATGGCGACCCCATGTGTGTCAGAATAGTACTGTGCTCCATAGAGTTTTCAATGGCTGATTTTTTGGAAGTTGCTTTAGATCTCCAGGCCTTTCTTCCAAGATGCCTCTGGGTGGACTCGGATCTCCAACCTTTCAGTTAGCAGTCCAGCACATTAACCGTTTTTACCATCCAGCATGCTTTATACCTCTGTCAGAATATTTACATGTATTTTAACTGTTTTCTCTTTTCCCCACAAGACTCAGCTAGCTCCTCGTGGGAAGGGACTACATTCTGATAGCTCTGTTCCCCAGTGTTCCACAATGCCAGGCACACAGAAGGCTTTCCATACATGTTTGTCAACTGAAGGAATGCTTTGAGGAAAGACATCACATAAAGACTGGAACTACCATTTCTTCTTCCATTGTTGTGAAATTGAATTGAGGAAATATGTGTGAAGACATTTTGTAAACTATGAACCATTATACAAATGTACATTATTACTGTTAGAATGCAAATTATTTTCTCAGATTATTTCCAAGGGGACGGTTTAACGGGTGGAGGTATAATATTCTGAGTCTCCTCTGCGTGGTAATGGCAAAAATTTCTGACCAGCCCTCTAGCTGCTTGCATTCTAAAGAGCTCAACTTTTGCAGCAAGGACTGTTATGAAAATAAATTAATGACGAAGGTTTCACTTCTGTAAAAACAAGCACTAGTGATTGGGCAAGAACTATATGGGAGCAAGGTATAGGAAAACGCATAAAGCATGTCCTGAAAGCCTCAAATAGTACTTTTCACCTATCCCAGACTTTGGTCAATGACACTTCTTTACATGAGATGAAGTTCTTTGGCTTAGCGCTTTTGTCCTTGTGAAATACATGGCTTTGCTCTCTAAGTTGCAAAGAAAATGTTTTAAAACTGGGATTTTTGTCATCAGTTTCCCAGGAAACCATTGTGGTTCTAATGCTAATTTGTGTACCTGACTGTTTTAATTAAAAATAGGGCCTGTTGCTCTGGGGGGTAGGGGGGGAAGCAAAGAAAAAGACTGCTTTGGGCTACTGCCCGCCAAGAGGGTGCCAGGCTGGGAGTGCCAAGCCAACTCTCAGCTCCACCCTATACTTGGTGCCAGTTGGCACCAGGCTTCTTAATTGAGGTCACCAGAGTATGGGGCAGGGACATGGAGGATCGTTTTCTTTTTTTTAGTTCTGACCCCAACAGAGTAGAGGTTGGGTCTAGCAAACACTCACTGCAGTCTGAGTTAGCTGGAGCCAGGAGACAGGCCTGAGCAAAGCAAACAGCTCAGGTCTTGGAACTGTTCAAAATTTCCTGCTTAAGGCATTTTTTTTTTTTTTTTTTTTTATCTCCTCCCTCAGATGGAATGGTGTCCCTAGAGGGTGTGGATGCCTAGAGCTTACCTCTAGCAAGGCATCTGCAAATGAACTGTATTTACATTTCTGTGCCTTTTTCTTTTGATGACTAGGGCCTCTGTAATGATGGCATTGGAGGGTGTGGCTTTGCACTCCAAAGATTGTAGCATTCTCCCTTAATGCCCTTAATGTTCCCTAGTTCTACTGGGTACAGAGGTAGCTTACTTGTGCAGTTCAGCTCCAAACACCTCCGTTAAGAAGTTGACTTGTCATCTGCTGACAGCCCGCTGCCTCCTTGTTGGCAGTGCGCAGTGCGCATGCAGGATTCCCAGGTAGACCCTCGCCCTCACTAAGGCGAATACAGTCTGGGTACGAACAACTCAGGTGCCATGAGCAGCAGAAACCAGTAACCACCAAGTACATAATCCTGGACTAGTCTCTTTGTTCACTTAGAGATTCTCACACATACCTCAATGGTATATAGATACAGCTCTGTAATCTAGAATACAGTAACCACTAGCAATGTGTGACTGTTGAGGATCAGAAATGTGGCTAGTCTGCTTTGAGATGTGCCGTAAATGCAAAATACACTGGATTTTGGACACTTAGTACAAGAAAAAAGGATGCAAAATATTTCAATAATTTTTTTATATTGATTACATGCTGAAATTATAATATTTTGGATATATTGATGTCATGGATTAGATTGTTTTCCAAAAAAATATGCATCAACTCGGCTAGGCCATGATTCCCAGTATTGTGTGGCTGTCCTCCACTTTGTGATCTGATTGTCCTATGTGTTGTAAATCCTAATCTCTGCCTGTTGAGTTGATTCCAACTCGTAGTGACCTTATAGGACACAGTAGAAATGCCCCTTAGGGTTTCTAAGGAGTGCCTGCTGGATGTGAACTGCTGACTTTTTGGTTAGCAGCCATAGCTCTTAACCACTGTGCCACCAAGGTTTCCGAGGCAAAATTAGGTTAGGTTAAAGAGGATTAAGCTGTGATGTCACACCCTTAACTCAAGTCAGAATTTTGATTCAATGTAAGGGGACTTTCCCTGGGGTATGGCCAGTATCACCATTTATCTTCCAAGAGATAAAAGGTGAGAGAAGTGAGCAGAGAAAGGGAGAGGGACCTCCTACCACCAGGAAAGAAGAGCTGGAAGCAGAGTGCATCCTTTGGACCTGGAGTCCCTACTTTGAGAAACTCCTAGACCAGGGAAAGATCGATGACAAGGACATTCACCTAGAGCCAACAGAGAGATAAGGCCTTCCCCTGGAGAGGGCACCCTGAATTTGGACTTCTGCCCCCTACACTGTGAGAGAATAAATTGTTAAAGCGATCCATTTGTGGTATTTCTGCTACAGCAGCAGTAGATAACTAAGGCAATTGAGTTAAATAAAAATATATATTATTAAAATTAATTTTATCTGTCTCTTTTCACTGCTTTTTAATGTGGCCACTAGAAAATTATACACATGGCTCACATTATATTTCAATTAGACCGTGCTGTTGTAGAGTGAGGAACCCTGGTGGTACAGCTGCTAACCAAAAGGCTGGTGGTTCAAACCCATCAGCAGCTCAATGGGAGGAAGATGAGGCAGTCTGCTTTCACAAAGATTACAGCCTCGGAAACCTACGGGGCAGTTCTCTCCGTCCTATGGGGTCGCTGTGAGTCAGAATCGACTCAGTAGCAGTGGGTTTGGTTTCAGGATTTTTGGCCTAGAGTGAGTCTCATCATACTTATTCATTCCCTCAGCCAGTGTTTATTGAACACTGTGCTGGAATAGGACACAGGTCCTGTTCTCAGAGAGCCGCTAGCTGAGCAGGGAGGCAGACATTTACAAGCAATAGCCCAGCATAAGTGCTGTTAATAGAATAATATGCACAGTGCTGGAGGAGCACGTAGGGAAGAGCATCATCAGGGAAGGCTTCAAGGGGGAGGCAAGTTTGGGGATGCACAAGTGTTTTAGCAGTCAGAGGAAAAGAGGGGGATACTGCGTGAAGAGGCACGGATGTGGGGACGTGCCTGGCATGTTTCAACAAAACACAAGTAGTTCAGCCGGTGGGTGCAGCTTTTAGTACAAATGGGCAAGTAAGTGGCAAAGATGAGGCTGAGAAGATGGGCCAAAGTTCCAGGTTCTGAAGGGCCTCTCAGGCTGTAAGGAGTTTGCACTTAGACTGTGGATCAAGGGTTGTCTGATTGTAGTGTGCAGAAGAGTCACTCGGGGAGATTTTAAAAATGCAAACCCTCAAGCCACACATCAGAGGCTTTGATCCTGATGCGCTGAGTTGGGTCTTGGAATCAACATTTTTTGGATCAGCATCCCAGATGATTCTAATGCAGACCCCGCTTTGGAAAATGCTGCTGCAGGTGAGGAGTGTTTAGTTAAACAGTGACATGATCATGTTGGCATTTAAGGAAGATACTCAGAACACAGGGTAGGTAGATGGGATGGTCTCCTGAGAGTACAGGCTATTTCAGTTACCACGGTGAAGAAGGATGAGGGTCTGAACTAGAGCAATGAATTTCAAATGGGAAGGGGTAGATGACTGCCAGAGATATTTAGGCAGTAAAATTGTCAGGCCTTGGTAACTGACATGGTTCTTGTTCTTGTACCCTTGCTTCTTGTCCCACTATCACACCTGGGAACAAGTTTTGTTGTTTGCTTGTTTTTCCCAAAACACTTTAGTACACAAAAGTATTCTTAGTGAGGCTTTCCAGAGAAAAGTCAATAGAAAGTTTCAGTTACTTGAGAACCCTTCCTATTACAAAAGCATCTGAAGTAAGCCTTACCATGGTACTATTTGTAGATTCCCCCTTGTATTCCTGATCACAGCTGTATAAAATGGAAAGTGGAAGTGTCCCTGCCTTCCTGGAGCTTCTTGAATGCATTGACCCCTCACCACAGAGACATCAATCCTTGGCAGCCCACAGATTCATACAAGATCCTACATCTCAAGTTTAAATTGAGCTAAAACTGTGGTTCCTTGTATAATTCTGCACAGTCCTCTCAGTATAGAATTTCTTTCAGACCAACATTATTTGTTTCCTCCAACCTTTTACACACACACAGAGACACAATTTTTTTTCCTCTTTTGGGCCCTGTAAATGCTGACTTCTCATAACAGAGTAACTAAACTTAGATGAGAAGGACATTTTCTCCCTTATTTGAGAATACAATTGAAGAGCTTGTAAGAAAGAGATAAAGAGGCACTAGTAAAGACCTGTCTGACTCAGACTTTTTAATAGAGGAGGGACTAAAGATCTTTGCTCGTTCTATGAGTACAACTTTTTAATTTTTTTTTTGGTGGAAATTCTGACTGTATAACCCAGTCATAGAAAGAGACAAGCTTGTTAAGTGCTGGCACTCAGTGTAAACAGTAAATGAAAATATTAGCAAAATAATGACTTGCGTATCAAATGGGTAAAAGCTCAGGTGTTTGAGAGGTATGGGAAAAGTAGTACTTATAAGGGCTAGCGAACCAGTTGACTATTGCTGGGTATGATAGTTAATTTTATGTGTCAGTTGGATTAGGCTATGGTGCCCGGTTGTCTGGTCAAGCACTAGTCTAGCAAACACTTCCATGTTGCTGTGAAGGTAACTGTAGACGTGATTAACATCTACAATCAGTTGACTTTTAGTAAAGGAGATTACCCTCAATAATGTGGGTGGGCCTCATCCAATCAGTCAAAGGCCTTAACAGCAAAAACTAAGGTCTCCAGGAGAAGAAGGAATTCTGCCTCAAAAAATAAAAACAGAATTCTTGCCTGAGTTTCCAGCTGCTGGCCTTGCCCTACAAATTGGACTTGCTAGCCTCCAAAATCATATAAGCCAATTCCTTAAAATAAACCCCTTTACACACACACACACACACACGACACATGTATGTGTATATACATGTGTCGTGTGTGTGCGTGTGTGTGTGTGTGTGTGTATAAAACCTCATGACTCTGTTTCTCTTGAGAATCCTGACTCCTACACTGGATATTAATAAATTTGAGAAAGACAATGAAAGGCAAAGGGATGATTGATCACCAACTTAAGGCAAAGTGTAAAAGTCAGGGGCCTCCTTGGCAGTACATAGTTTCTCATTCCCTACAGCTAGAGGGCAGAAAATGCTAAGGATCAGGACAAGGACTTAATTTTTAGGGTACAATAGTCCCATAGAAGGTTGACTTCTCAATCCCAGCAAGTTTCCTGTATCAAGATCAGGGCCTTGATTGGGAATGAGTGGGATCCTGGAACTTGGGATGGGGACATCTAGGTCATTGCACTTAAGAACTTTGAAAACACAGATCATCCTGAATCCTCTAGGCCTGCAGAAGGAGACCACCCCTCCCTGCTAAAGGCTAATGCCTACCCGTCCTCCCCAACCTCAACCACCATGCTTAGAGATAATACAGGGGCTTCTGCTTGCTAGATCACAAAAGCCCTCCTCAGGATCTACCCCCACTTCCCCTGCTGGCCACCAGCCCAATAACCAAGATGCAGGAGGTAGCGTACGGAGCTTGGAAAAAATAATAGCACACATTAAATGAGAAGTCATGACAGTAATGAATCACTCTGAGCCCTCAGATAGTGGTACTGTCCAATGCCTCATAGGCAGGAAAGGCAAATCTGTGCCCAGAATATGTGTCATTTTCAGATAAGATGAATTGCTGCCCTTTCCAGGGTAGAAGAGGTCTAACGTAATCAAGTCACCAACATGTGGTCTCCTTATGTGATATGCTATATTGGAAGCTTAGCTTTGGTCTTTCTTACTGGCAGGCTGGGCCTTCTGCAGCATTAGTAACTAGTCAGCATGGTGAGAAGGAGCCCATGCTGTTAGGCCTATATGCCTTCCATTCATGCCACCATGGCTACACTATTCATGAGCCCCTTGTACCAGCATCAGAATGGCTGTAACAGAGGGTGATTTTAACTGCCCTACTCATTCTATTTAGTTGTTTAGGTGCCTCTTCAATGATTGATGCTCTCTAGTGGGTGTTAATATGAGATACAAAGATCTTCACACTTTTATTTGCTCCCACAAGTTTGTTCAAATTCCTCTTTCCAGACCTCCTTGCCCTGGATCTTAAAATCATTCTCCTAGACACTTGACAAATCATCCAGGCCATTTACCACTGCCCATGAATCTATTTGTTACTTAGATGATCCACTGAGGTGTATTTTGTACCCCCTTGCCTGATTTTTTTTTTCATTAAAAAAAATTTTTATTTTGCTGTTATCGTTGAGAATATACATAGCAAAACATACACCGATTCAACCATTTCTACATGTACAATTTAGTGACAATGATTACATTCTTTGAGTTGTACAACAATTCTCCCCCCACATGTCTGTCAGTTTGTCCTACTGTGGGGGCTTGTGTGTTGCTGTGATGCTGGAAGCTATGCCACCAGCATTCAGATACCAGCAGGGTCACCCATGGAGGACAGGTTTCAGCTGAGCTTCCAGGCTAAGGCAGACTAGGAAAAAGGACCCTGCAGTCTACTTCTGAAAAGCATTAGCCAGTGAAAACCTTATGAACAGCAGCGGAACACTGTCTGATATAGTGCTGGAAGATGAGCCCCCCCAGGTTGGAAGGCACTCAAAAGATGACTGGGGAAGAGCTGCCTCCTCAAAGTAAAGTCAACCTTAATGAGGTGGATAGAGTAAAACTTTCGGGATCTTGATTTGGTGATGTGGCACCACTCAAAATGAGAAGAAACAGCTGCAAACATCCATTAATAATCAGAACCTGGACAGTACAAAGTATGAATCTAGGAAAAGTGGATATCGTCAGAAATGAAATGGAATGCATAAACATCACATAAACTAGGCATTAGTGAGCTGAAATGGACTGATATCGGCCATTTTGAATCAGACAATCATATAGTCTACTATGCTGGGAATGACAACTCAAAGAGGAATGGTGTTGCATTCATCGTTAAAAAGAATGTTTCAAGATCTATTCTGAAGTACAACTCTGTCAGTGATAGGACAATATCCATATGCCTACAAGGAAGACCACTTAATATGACTATTATTCAAATTTACACACCAACCCCTAGGGCCAAAGATGAAGAAATAGAAGATTTTTATCAGCTGCTGCAGCCTGAAATTGATCGAACATGCAATCAAGATGCATTGATAATTACTGGCGATTGGAATGCAAAAGTTGGAAACAAAGAAGAAGGATCGGTAGTTGGAAAATATGGCCTTGGTGACAGAAACAATGCTGGAGATCGAATGATAGAATTTTGCAAGACCAACGACTTCTTCATTGCAAATACCTTCTTTCACCAACATAAACAGTGACTATACACGTGGAGCTCACCAGATGGAACACACAGAAATCAAATTGACTACATCTGTGGAAAGAGACAATGGAAAAGCTCAATATCATCAGTCAGAATGAGGCCAGGGGCCCATGAATTGCTCACATGCAAGTTCAAGCTGAAACTGAAGAAAATCAGAGCAAGTCCACGAGAGCCAAAATATGACCTTGAGTATATTTAGAGATCATCTCAAGAATAGATTTGACGCGTTGAACACTAGTGACCAAAGACTGGACGAGTTGTGGAATGACATCAAGGACATCATCCATGAAGAAAACAAGAGGTCACTGAAAAGAAAGGAAAGACCAAGATGGATGTCAGAGGAGACTCTGAAACTTGCTCTTGAGCGTCAAGCAGCTAAAGCAAAAGGAATAATTGATGAAGTAAAAGAACTGAACAGAAGATTTCAAAGGGCCTCTCAAGAAGACAAAGTAAAGTATTTATAATGACATGTGCAAAGAGCTGGAGATGGAAAACCAAAAGGGAAGAACACGCTCGGGGCTTCTCAAGCTGAAGGAACTGAAGAAAAAATTCAAGCCTTGAGTTGCAATAGTGAAGGATTCCATGGGGAAAATATTAAACGATGCAGGAAGCATCAAAAGAAGATGGAAGGAATACACAGAGTCATTACACCAAAAAGAATTAGTTGATATTCAACCATTTCAAGAGGTGGCATGTGATCAGGAAGCGATGGTACTGAAGGAAGAAGTCCAAGCTGTTCTGAAGGCACTGGTGAAAAACAAACCCAGACCCAGTGCCGTCGAGTTGATTCTGACTCATAAGGCTCCAGGAATTGATGGAATATCAATTGAGATGTTCCAACAAACAGGTGCAGCGCTGGAGGTGCTCACTTGTCTATGCCAAGAAATATGGAAGACAGCTTCCTGGCCAGCTGACTGGAAGAGATCCATATTTATGCCTATTCCCAAGAAAGGTGATCCAACTGAATGTGGAAATTATAGAACAATATCAATATCACATGTAAGCAAAATTTTGCTGAAGATCATTCAAAAATGGCTGCAGCAGTATATCAACGAGGAACTGCCAGAAATTCAGGCTGGATTCAGAAGAGGACGTGAAACCAGGGATATCATTGCTGATGTCAGATGGATCCTGGCTGAAAGCAGAGAATACCAGAAGAATGTTTACCATTGTTTTATTGACTATGCAAAGGCATTCGTCGGTGTGGATCATAACAAACTATGGATAACACTGCAAAGAATGGGAATTCCTGAACACTTAATTGTGCTCATGAGGAGCCTTTACATAGATCAAGAGGTCATTGTTCGGACAGAACAAGGGGATACTGATTGATTTAAAGTCAGGAAAGATGTGCGTCAGGGTTGTATTCTTTCACCATACCCATTTAATCTGTACGCTGAACAAATAATACGAGAAGCTGGACTATATGAAGAACGGGGCACCGGGATTGGAGGAAAACTCATTAACAACCTGCGTTATGCATCTGACACAACCTTGCTTGCTGAAAGTGAAGAGGACTTGAAGCACTTACTAATGAAGACCAAAGACCACAGGCTTCAGTATGGATTGCACCTCAACATAAAGAAAACAAAAATCCTCACACCTGGACCAATGAGCAACATCATGATAAACAGAAAAAAGATTGAAGTTGTCAAGGATTTCATTTTATTTGGATCCACAATCAACAGCCATGGAAGCAGCAGTCAAGAAATCAAAAGACGCATTGCATTGGGCAAATCTGCTGCAAAGGACCTCTTCAAAGTGTTGAAGAGCAAAGATGTCACCCTGAAGACTAAGGTGCACCTGACCCAAGCCATGGTATTTTCAATCACATCATATGCATGTGAAAGCTGGACAATGAATAAGGAAGACCGAAGAACAGTTGACGCCTTCGAATTGTGGTGTTGGCAAAGAATATTGAATATACCATGGACTGCCAAAAGAATGAACAAATCTGTCTTGGAAGAAGTGCGGCCAGAATGCTCCTTAGAGGCAAGGATGGCGAGACTGCATCTTACATACTTTGGACATGTTGTCAGGAGGGATTAGTCCCTGGAGAAGGACATCATGGTTGGCAGAGTACAGGGTCAGCGGAAAAGAGGAAGACTCTCAATGAAGTGGATTGACACAGCGGCTGCAACAATGAGCTCAAGCATAACAACGATTGTAAGGATGGCGCAGGGCTGGGCGGTGTCGTTCTGTTGTGCATAGGGTCACTATGAGTCGGAACTGACTCGACAGCACGTAACAACAACAATTCTCATCCTCCTTTTCTGAGTTGTTCCACTCCCATTAACATAAACTCACTGCCCCCTAAGGCTCCTATCTAATCTTTCGAGTTGTTGTTGTCACTTTGATCTTATATAGTTTATAACCCTACCCAATTTTGAGGTACCCCTGGGTTAAGCATTCAACTACTAGCCAAAAGATTGGAGGTTAGAACCCACCCAGAGGCAACTTGGAAGACAGGCTTGGCAATTCTGCTTCTGAAAGGTCACGGCCTTGAAAACTCTATGAAGCAGTTCTACTCTGCATGCATGGGGTCACCATGAGTCAGAATCAACTCAAAGGCAACTAACAATAACAAAAGCAACAACTGCCCGTTTTTGACAGTAAAAAGACATTTGCAGCTGCCATGGCCCAAGAAGTACATGGTGATCCAGGACGCATACCCCAGGGTTGTGGGTCTAGATCATCCCACCAATTAAGCTACCTAGGCGCTAACCATGAGGGAATCTAGAATGAGTAATAGAGGAGAAAGATAATTAGTATCAGATGTGACCTTTTTTTTGTGGCCTTGAGGCCAGCTGCAGCAGCAGGGGCGGTCCCTTTTCTACTAACTTTACTGTTGGAAGTGTACACAAGACCAATCAGAATCCTGAAGAAGCTGTTTCTAGAGTAATTGAACTTGTTATAAGAAGTGGTTACAAAATGGGAGTAAGAGTAATATGTCACGAATACAGGAGATCCTTTAGGGCATCTCTTAGTACTACCATGCCCTGTGAATAAAGTCAATGGAAAACTACAACAACCCAATTCAGGCAGAACTACTAATGGCCCAGACCCTTCAGGAATAAAAGTTTGGGTCAGTCCACCAAGCAAAGAACTATGACCAGCTGAGGTGCTTACTGAGGGCAAAGGGAATATGGAATGGGTAGTGGAAGAAAGCAGTTATAAACACCAGCTATGACTGGTTTTTTTGGGTATGACCACGTAATCAGTTGCAGAAATTAGAACTGTAATTGTTATGAGTATTTCTTTCCTGCTTTGATATATGTTTATGTGTGTGTATGTGTAGATAGATAGGTAGGTAGACGGGTAGGTAGATGGGTAGGTAGACGGGCAGACGGGCAGACGGATAGACAGGTAGGGTGGATGGACGGACGGGGTGGATGGACAGACGGACAGACAGACGGATGGATGGATGGATTTGTTGTTGTTGTGTGTTGTTGAGTTGATTCCAACTCTGACTTACAGTGACTCTATAGGCCAGAGCAGAACTGCCCCATAGAATTTCCTAGGCTGAAATCTTTATGGGAGCAGATATCCAGGTCTTTTCTTCCATGGAGTCACTGGTGGATTTGAAGCACTGACCTTTTGGTTAGCAGCTGAGTGCTTAACCATTGTGCCACTGGGGCTTCAATGTATATATAATGTATACACATCAAATATCTGTTTTCTTCCCTCCCTTATCCCATTAAACCTGTTGCCATCAAGTTGATTCCAACTCATAGCGACCCTATAGGACAGAGTAGAACTGCCCCATAGGGTGGATTCGAGCTGTCAGCCTTTTGGTTAACAGCCAAGCTCTTAACCACTGTGTCACGAGGGCTCCTTATTTGTTATAAAATACAAGATGAAAAAGGGGTTAGTGTGTTTTTGGATGTACACTTGTTAGTTGTATTATGTTTGGTGGATGTATGACTTTATATTTATCTTTGGAGTTTATGTATGGTTTAAGGGGATGTGTATAGGTGCCAAGTTGACAAGAGGTGGACTGTTGTGGTTAATTTTAGGTGTCAACTTGGCTAAGCTATGATCCTCAGTGGTTGACCAGACACCGGACTGGTTCCTGTTCTGTAATGTAATGCGATGCAATAGGATGCAATGTGAAGTGATGCGATGGGATACAAAGTGACGTGATGTGATATGATGTAATGTAATCAGTTTCCATAATGTGATCTGATGTGCTCAACCAATGAGTTGAAAGGGGAGTTTCATTGGCGATGTGGTATGTATATTTGGACAGAGCTCTCTCTGTCTCGACCCTGCGCTCTTCTCATCACCTGACCTATGGATCTTAAAAAGTAAGCCTGAAGAAGTTTCTGGCCTGCTGCTTGACCTAGATATTTTAGACCTTCCAGTCCCACAATTGTGTGAGCCAACCCCTTGAAGTAAATCTCTCTCTCTCTGTATATAAAATATATACATGTATATAAAATCACCAGCTTTTTTTCTCTAGAGAACCCATACTAAGACACAAGTAGATTTCAGAAACATACAGATTGGACAATAATGAATGCTGTAGTATACCACCCAGAGATCTCCTTTCAGGACCAAGATACTTATCCACCCAGGTGCTGGGAGTGTTGCTTGCTGAAGGCTCAAGACTGAGTCCCTCTGGAATTTTCTCTTGGCCAAAGGGAGCTGCTTCACCCAATGTTATGCTCTGTCCATGGGGCAGCCTGCATCCAATGACTAGAGAATGCAGGTTACAAAAGCCTTGTCCGTTGCCTCAATTTGGGACAAGTCTCAAAGACCATCATAGTCCAGAGGTCTCCATAGGATCATCTGAGGCCTCTGTTGCAACTGCATCACAGCTCAACTTCTTCCTCTGAGAAATCTTGCTTCTCTCACGTTCTTACACTCCCTCCCCAATAAGGCTCCTGCATGCAATCTCCATCTCAGAGTATTTCCAGAGAAACTCACTTTAGACAGTATGCAAAAACACATGTTTATTTAAACAGGGCAGGTGTTTTTGTCTACACCTAGACCTGCTAGACTGCATGCTCCAAGAATACGGGATCTTTTATTTTTTGTTTATGCCTTCCCTGACCTACCACATTATGCTGCATCTAACAGGTACTGCATGGATAATTCACAATGAGCTGGATACGTTATTAGCAAACTCTATGCTTGGTTCTCTGTGGGCTGTATAGATTCCATGCAGGGTCCCTGATATTTCTGGAAATCTCCATTCTTTGCTGAATGTCTCTAAAAACCTCAGTTTCACAGAAGCCTTAAAAATCAAATATAAAACACTGCTAATGGGGAGGGAAGGAGAAGAGGGTAGTCCTTTTCTTCTGCCAGGTTAAACAGAGGAAGGTTTAAAAACACAGAACTTCAGTCTCACACTGAAAAAATCTTGAATGAGGGGGGTAAGTGTATTGATCATCTGAAACCAGAGAGAGAGAGATTATATGCATTTTATATTCATCCTCATTAAACCACGGACGTTATTGAAATTCTCTCAACTTCAATAGACATCCCCCCAAGTTTACTGTGATCCATAATCAAGACAGATTTGTCAAGTCTCCTCCTGGGCATGGTATTGTGCTGAGGGTTAAAGTGAACAATTTAAGCAAATGTGAATGTCGCTACAATGAAAACCCAAAGGTTTCAAGGCAGTCAATGAGAATAGCCTCTCCTTCCTATTTGCTCACACTGGACCTGCCTCTAGGCTAAAGTCTAGACTAGCATTGCCTATTAGCCCTGTCAGACATCAGCGCTGGCCCCACTGCCACCCTCACCAAGTCTGCAAATAAGTGACGGGTGATCTCCAGAGGCTTTTAACTGGCTATCAGGTCACACGCAGTACTTTGCTCGGAAAAAACTCACTTATGTATCTCATCACTGATCAAATTCAAGTACTTCATATTTATAGTTTAAAAGCCCAAAATGGGTTAGTTTATCATAGCCCAGCTTCATGACACTGATGCATGTGCTTGTACAGAGTGGCTATGAGCTTGGTGCTCTTTGATTTAAGTGCAGGAAGCTTTTATTTTTGAATTTCTATCTACTCATGGCAATACATCAAACAATCAGTTTTAATATCTTTAGGGTTAAGTGCACTCTTGTAATTTAGAATTAAATGATTTTTATTAAGCACTTTTACAGACTATCTACATGCCATACAACTCCACTGATTAAGGATCACGGCAACTGGTAAAACTGCAGCCCCCATGAATTACGGAAGCATTAGTGAAATGCATTTTCTGAATACATCACAGAATGTATTTAGTACTAAGTAACTCAAATGTCACAGGGGAGTCCGAATGAAAATTTCCCTCCACAAAGCAAATATACAGGTGAACACTGTGGGCTATGTTGGGTTCTAATAGTGACATATCCCGGGTTTATGGTCTTTTCTGCTTCTCCTATCTTAGAATCTCCCTAACTCCATTCTCACCCTAGCCACACCCACAACTCCACCTCTAAGAGGGTTATTTCTCTTTAAGGCTGCTAGGAAATGGGGCTGGGAGAAGGGGAACAGTCAACCAGTTCCAGCCCATTCCCCCATGTAGAAAATTTGCAGTGTAAATCTGCTTACCAGCAGAGGGCAGCATAAATCTGTTGCCTTGCACATGCTCATGGGAACTGGGGGTGTGTCTGGCCGATGCATTGGGGCATCATGTGATTGTGTGTGCTGTTGAACCAGACCATATCTCCAGTTCACGACTGCTTGATCAAAACTGATGAAAACTTCTCATACCAACTGTTTCAGCTTGGCACATTTGCAGTGGCCGTGGGGAGACAGCTGGGCTTGCTTTAGGTTTCTTTGGAGAATCACAGAGGTTCCTGATTCATTTTTGGCTCAGGGATTTTCTTTTTTTTCCTAATAAAAGGCAAACTGAGCCTAAACACCTGAAGGAGGAATTATTCAACGTAAGGCTGTGTGAACTGGCAAACCTTTCTCTTCACCTCCGTCAGAAGTGTATCTAAAGTCAAAAGAATCTTATTGGAGCTTCCTCATGTAAGCTAGCACTCGTTCTCTCAACTAGCTTGTGTGGTTGCTTTTGTAAAACAGCTAGGCCTCAGTTGGAAGGGGAAAAATGTTTTTCAGCATAATGATGCCAGGGGGTGATGGTAGTGGTAGTCTCTAAAGGTCAAGGCCAAAACCACACTAATAGAAGTATTCCTTCCTCTATGGAAAATTAGTCTACTAAAAGTAATGAACTTTCTCACAGGTTGCACCTACTTACCTGGTGACACATCTCTCAACAGTAGGGAGAATGTACTCGCATTGATTTTTCTTCAGAGAACTAAAATAATCCTCTGGGTGCTACAGACTGAGAGGAGAAGTTCAACTCACATCTAGGTCAAACCTGAGGCCTTGCTTGAGTTTGAAAGCTCTGGAAGGAACCAAAGGAAAAAGCTTCCTCCTAAGGAGTGAGGTAGAATTATTCCCAGAGAAATCAGTGGGGGAAAACTAACTGGAAGATATGAAGTGATGTCTGGGATGGTGGTTGGTGTGGGGAGACCAGAGGGAGAAGTGAGAACTCAGGTGAGTAGAGCACTTCTCACAGAAGCAGCTGGAAGGTTAGGGAGACACTGTCCTTTGGGACTCCTAATTCTGGAAGGCCTTGTCCCTTGGTTGGTACACAAAAACAACTAAATTCAACTTTCATTTCTCCTTGCAACCATTTATAGCTTTGCCTGATGCTTCCGTAGAGAACTTTGTTTTTCTGAATCATAATCCGGGGGGCTTGGTTTCGTGGAGGCTGACAGACTTGGCGTGGGAGTGAGGAATACTTACTTGAGAGCTCTCAGAGCAAAGGGCAGGAGGAGCACTGCTTTCTATGGATTACCTTTGTTTATCAGAAGGGCAGGACCAGTGACCCAAGATGGTCAAAGACCTGAGAGCCACCAAGACTAATCTTTCTAAATTCCCTATTGCTCTCTGCTTATAACTTCTTTGGAATTCCTTAAAGTTCTGAAACAGAAATTCAGATGTTTCTGACTTTCTTTCCAACCCAACAATGTCTTCCCTGAGTGTTTGCCTTTCTGGTTAGGTGCCCTTCTTTGTACCTCTACAGACTGTACTCACACCTATCATTACATTTATCAACAGTATTGCAATATCCCTTCTAGACTATGGGCTTCATGAGGACAGGGATAGTGTTAGTTTTTCCAGGGTTCTAGCACTAGTGCATATCACAGTGAAACAAAATAGGTGATCAAGAAATATATGTTTGGTAACTGCATGAGTAGATTTACTTGCCTTATCACATGTAACCATTAAATTTATATTTTAAAAAATCCATTGCCATCACGTTGATTCCTACTCATTACCTCCAATTTAAAAGATCAGAAAATTAAGGCTTAAGCAGTTATATAAGTTTCTCAAGTTTACAGGGGTAGAATATAATTCTAAAGAGGTGGTATTTGAAATAGGCCTTGAAGAATGAGTAGAATTTCAACAGGTAAAGATGGGAAGGAGACCTTCCAGATGGAGGTAAGCACATGAATTATTAGCACAGAAATAGCAAAGCATGGGGAATTGGTCGTTATTTACTTTGGTAGTTGTAAAAATGTATGTGCTAGATGAAGGGATAAACAAAATGCAGTGTATATATATACATATACAATGGAATACTATGTAGCCATAATGAGAAATAAATTTCTGATACATGCTACAACATGGATGAAAATTGAAAACATTGGCTGAGTGAAGTAAATCAGACACAAGAGGACAAATATTGTATTATTCCACTTACATGAAATATCTAGAATAGGCAAATGCATAGAGACAAAAGTAGAGTAGTGGTTACCAGGGGCTTGGAGAGGGAAGAATGGGAGTTTTTGTCTGGTGTGAAGGAAAAGTTTTAGAAATAAATAGTGGTGATGGTTGTGAATACAATTAATATCATTGAATTTTACACTTAAAGATGGTTAAAACGGCAAATTTCATATGTACTTTGCCATAATAAAATAAAATTAAAAAAGGTATGTGCAGTGGTGTAGTAGAAGATAAAGCCTGAAATGGAGGTTGGAGTAACAGTGCAGTAACAAGAATATAAGCAGATCACATTTACTGAGCACTTAATACATATCAAAACTGTTCTATCGAATATACCATGGACTGCCAGAAGAATGAACAAATCTGTCTTGGAAGAAGTACAGCCAGAATGGTCCTTAGAAGCGAGATTAATGAGACTTTGTCTCACTTTCTTTGGATATGTTATCAGGAGGGACCAGTTCCTGAAGAAGGACATCATGCTTGCAAAAAAGAGGGAGACCCTCAATGCGATGGGTTGACACAGTGGCTACAACAACAGGCTCAAGCACAGCAAGGATTGTGAGGATGGTGCAGGACCAGGCAGTGTTTCATTCTGTTGTACGTAGGTTTGCTATGAGTTGGAACCGACTCAACGGCGTGCAACAACGCAACAACACTGTTCTAAGCACTTACATAAAAAAAATTACTTTTATAAATAGTAAATACATGCCCGTGGTAAAAACAAAGGAACAAAAGGGTATACAGTGAAAAGACTTTTCTATGCCTTTATCTTCCTCTACCTCATTTCCCTCCCTGAGGCAACCACTGTTACAGTTTGTTTTTTACATCCTTATAGAAATATGCAAGCATATGTATATATATTTTACACAAATGATCATGTACTAATATGCTGTTCTATTCCTTGCTGTTTTCATTTCCATTGTATTAGAGATGAATTCATATTGATATTATGGCGCTGCTTCATTCTTTCTAATTGCTCTTTAGAATGTGTTACAATTACATGGATGTGTTACAATCCATTTAACCAGTCTCCTCCTGGTAGACATTTAAAAACCCACTGCCATCTAGCTGATTCCAACTCATAGTACCACATAGGACAGAGTAGAACTGCTTGCTCCCTAGGGTCTCCAAGGCTGTAAATCTTTACGGAAGCAGACTGCCACATCTTTCTCCTGCAGAGTGCCTACTGGGTTTGAACTGCCTGCCATTTGGTTGGCAGCTGAGTGCTTTAACCGCTGCACCACAAGTGCTTCTCAATAGACAATCAGGGTGTTGCAAATCTTTTTCTATTATCGTAGACTAATTGAACATCCTTATCTATTTTGCTTTGAATACGTGTCTGAGCGTATCCTTGGGCTAATTCCTAGAACTGGAATTGGTGGGTTAAAAGTAACGTGCATTTTAACTTTTCACAGACACTGTAAAATTGCTCTCCAGGGAGATTATATTACTTTATACTCCTACCCACAATGTATTATCAAACTTTCTGACATCCTTGCCAAAAATGGACTTTCACTGTAGTTTTAACTTGTATTTCTCCTACTACAGAGAATTGCTTGGTATATTTAAAAGCAATTTCTCCTTTTCTGTGTTTATTCCTGTTTCTATTTGTTTTCCACTTTTAAAATGTTGCTTTGCTGGTCTTTTTCTTATTGATTTGTATGACTTTTTTTTATATATTAGGGAAATTAGGCCTTTAAGTGTTTTTTTTTTTAGTCATTATTTTTCTGAAGTTTTATTTTTTAAATGTTTTATTCCAGAAAATTTCAATAAACACAAAAGTAAAGAGAATAGTTTAATAAACTCGTATATACACAGTACCCAGCATTACCAACATATTGACAAACTTATTTCATTTATTACCACTTCTCTGCACTACGGAGCCACAGTCGTTAAGAGCTCGGCTGCTAACCAAAAGGTCAGCAGCGGCTCCTTGGAAACCCTGTGGGGCAGTTCTACTTTATCCTATAGGGTCACTATGAGTTGATTTGGGTTTGATTGGTTTGGCTCCCCACTACTTCCTTTTCTCTGCCTTGCTGTATTATTTTAAATATACCATTTTCTATCATTTTTGTTTATAATAATTTTAGCCCTGCAGTGATTTTCATGTAGTCAAATGTATTAGTCTTCAATTTTATGGTTTTTGGTGTTTATACCACCTGAAACTCTCTGAGAACATGTATAGCTATAACAAGCTTTTGAGGTGAGTAATACCAAGCCACAAACACAGCTTCTAAAAAGTAGGATTAAACTCTGACAACCTAATTCAGGGCTCCCTCTCCTGACTATTACACCATTCCTCCTCCCTGTGAAGCTTTAACAGCCAAGCTGAGTAAGACTGAGCCCTCACAATTGCACTCATGCTCATTCACGGCTGCTGGACAGTGAAGTTGTGCACAGTCTGCTCCACAGTGGCTGCCTTCACATAAGGCTTCTAAGGCCGTGAGCTTTGCTGGGAGAAAGGGGCTGTCATAGAGCCCCTTGGGAATCTCATGAAAGCTCCTGGATCCTATCCATGAGAAGCATGCATATTCACACACACAGACACACACACACAGACACACAGACACACACACACAGACACACACACACAGACACACACAGACACACACACACACACACACACACCCCAGCTCTAAGGACAGACTCAGGGGACTTGCTTATCTTCATTCTGTCATCTCTGCATTAGGCAAAGAAACAGGCTTTTAGTTATCATAAATCTGGATTTGGTCCTTAACGGGTTTTTTTTTCTTTGCCCTTCAGTTCCCTAGAGAACAGTGCAGTTTGATTATATTTGTATTTGTAGGCAGATAAGGATGACCTATTTAATCAATACATCTAAAGGCTAAGAGGTAAGCTATATTATTCAGGCTCTGTAACAAAGCTTATGCTAATTTAACCTGACATGTAGCATGTTAGGTTAATATGATTTGGATTACATGTATCGTTTTTATAAATTGATGTTTTTGTTGCTGGTTTCTCCTGACATTTCTGAACTATAATATAGAATGCAATACTTCTCCAGCAAAGAAGGTAATTCCCACTAGAGAAGGTAATTAATGGTTATTTGATCATATCACAGCATAGAGACGATGTTTTTGCCACACAATAGGTTTCCTAATTGCTGATCCAGGGATGACCACGTTCATTTTCTGCCAACAGAGATTTCCTACTGTGTGCGGCATTATCTCTTAATACTGTGATAGCGGAAGATGATGGTCATAGCCACTAAGAAAATTAATTTACAATGCTTCAACAATCATTATAAAAGACCTAATAATGCTAATTTAGATGTAGGATGAGTCATCTAATTAATTAATTAAATAGGACCTCGCTGCCAGTTCCCTACAACGGTGCATACTGCGCTGTAGGTGTTTGGTGGAACTGAACAATGCCCAGGGAAGGTAAAGGAACACACGGACCCCCCACAAATGCGTGTGATGTTTACAGTTCTGAAAGCACAAGCAAAAACACCTGCTTTTCTCAAAATCAGAACCATATAACCACATTTTAAATCGTTGTAATTTTGCTCCTATTTTATGCAGAAAAAATTACTGCAGATCTGTTTACTAGCTTTACAGCTCCCCAGAATGTCTTCAAATCTTGATTTGATTTCTGAAGTTCAAAATGCTCTTATAAATTTATTACCTTTTGGTTTTTCTAAAAGAAAAACTATAATAAAATTACTACCGTCTGGTTGAAGACTGCCAATATCTCCAACTATTTAACTTCTGTTAGTTGAAATACTCGAATTTAATTTATAAAATTTGGCTGCACATGTAGTCCATAAGCAAAAAAAGACATTAATAATTTTAATTAGCTTGTCTAGCTGGTGGTCCCACATAGCTGGGATTCTGAGGCCCCAGTTACTTCTCTCCCCTTTCAGCTTTTATTATTTCAGACTAATAGGTTTTTGTATTTTTATTGTCTTCATGTGAGAAGCACCATACCCCGTCAGTGAGTTTAGCTGCTTTTCCCTGGGCCTTACCAGATACCCTGATTCTTTGGTGGGGAGCGGGATTGGGACAACTACAGCATCGCATATTTCTCATTTGAATACAACATAATTGCTCAGCAAGAATGTCTATCTTTACCAATAGAGTGAACTATTCCGTTTCTCACTGCCACTTGGAATAACTAATTTAAAAGGTTTGTATTATAAAGTAGGAAATTGTTTCTTTTCTTCAAAAAGGTATTGAACATGATTACAATAAGAGCTATCTAACGAATGAATGCAAATTCAACATTTTCTTAAAGAGTTTACAAACCACAATAGATTTTCTGTCAATGCAAATATTCATAGGTCACCCAGTCTGTCCTTCTGCCACAGTGCACCTATAATTCCTTATTTTAAACTAGTAATTAACTTTTTAAACATAAGGCCTTTCGCTCTGGATACAGTACTGCCTATATGAAGGAAATAGCATGACTGAGGTGAAGAATGGTATTTCTTGGAATAGGTATTGTTTGCCAAGCTGTATCCAAGAGCCCTACTGAAAGCAGAAAAAGACATTATAGAAGAGTGAGCAGACATTTTTACAAGGTCACTTCATTCAGACTGGAAAGTGGCCAGCACAATGTCATTATTTACAACAGGATCTGGGAACACTTGAGGAAATTACAGACCATTTAGTTTTGATTCCATTGTGGGGGGCAAAGTCTTAGGAAGTATTTTAGGAGATTAAATGGGAAACACTGAGAAAAGCACAGCTTGATTAAGGATAGCCAAGGCAGTCTCTGGAATGAAAAAGTCATGCTTCGATAATTTTTTGACTTCTTTTAAGGAAGTAAATGCCAAGAAAAGCAAATGAATGCCTCAAAATTCTCTATTTTAAATTTCCAGGAGATGTTTGTTAAAGTTTTGCTTGATAAATTTGCACACACAAAGAAGTGGTTCCTAAAATTAGAGAAATGTAGAGGACGAAGATAAATTGTGCATTAAATTGTTTTGAAAGTGAAAAGGAATCAGAGAAATATATCTCAGGACCAAAAGAATTTTGGTGAAACAAAGAGAGAATGATAGTCAACTTCAGTGTATTTACCACCAGCATGAATATCATGTTTTTGTACATTTATTATGTAGTTGGGCAGAACTTTTCCATGAGGCAATGGAAAAATCAGGAAACCCCCGACTTTCAAGAAGATTGCATAGTGACAAAATTGATTCAGATATAAATAAGTAGACAGATAACTAAAAAATATAGACAAAAATTTGAAAAGCTGACTCTTAGATTGTCAGTAGTGAGGAAAATATGTTGGTTTTTAAAATTCATAACAAGCATTCATAGAGCTGCTCTTTGGGCAGTAGAGGCAAAACTGCCATGAAAATTTAAAAAACGGTTAGATGGAGGGGCAAACCCTATAATCATGAAAGGAATCAGCAGGCCAGGGCATTTTCTGGGCACAGGAGGGTCCCTGGAACCATCTGGGAGGTCATTTAGGTTCTGCAGTCTAGTTGGGGGTGGCCCGAGAAGGGCAATGCGCAACTTGCACGTGAATAGGAAATGACCCCAAAACGAATAGTGAATAGACCAAAAATGAGTAAACAACATCCGGATGTTGGATTATAAGACCTCCAAATCTTTTCCAACTCTAAAATACTATGGTCTCCTAGGATAGATATTGTAGGTTTAGTCAGGATAAAAAAAGAAAAAAAAAATTTTTTTTCTTTTTTTTTTTTAGTCAGGATAGGTACAGAAAATCTTTTCCAATTAGACAGGAATGGTTTCCTGGATAAAGTGATTCAGTGATGTGCAACAGCCTCTAGAAGATAAGATTGCTGATATAATAAAAGGAAAGAGGAGTTCACTATATAGCTGATGGTTATTGAGCACTTACTACATCCCAGGCACTATACTAAGTATTCTACATGTATCCCTGGGTGGTACAAACGGTTAACTCACTCAGCTACTAACTGAAAGGTTGGCGGTTCAAGGCCACCCAGACGTGCCTCCAGAGAAAGGCCTGGTGACCTACCTTGGAAAAATCAGCCGTCGAAAATACTAAAATGAGCACAGTTCTACTTTGACACACATGGGTCACCATGATTTGGAATCGATTCAACGGCAACTTTTTTTTTTTTCTTTTAATAGTTATTTCCATTTTGCAGTTGAGGAAACTGAAACATGGAGGGAAAGTAACTTGCTTAAGATTCACATAGCCAGTAACTGAAAGCTACTATAGCCAGTTATTTTAAACCACTAAATGAAAGTATCTAATTCGCCTAATGATGAGGCTTAATTTAGGTTCCTGGTTTAAAAAAAAAAAAAAAGATATTCTAGGAGCTTCCCCTGAAGCTTCTAGGAAGTACATTCTAGGGCAAGGCCCAAGAACACAATTTTTTACAACTGCCCACAGAGATCAGCCCTGTCTGAGAAACAGATCTCTAATACCATAAGGCCTCCCAGGAAACCAGGTTTGCTGCATCCCAAATGCCTGGAAAATGCTTGCAGCCACAAGGCTGTGTGCCGGAAGGTTCAGAGTACTCGCCTCAAAGAGGGCCAGGAACCTAGAGCCCCACAGCGGTATCACCCCATTAGGCTGCAACCTTCTGTCTGCCTGCTAGGCACGCTCTCGCTCCTCGTATGAGCCCAGCTAAAGAAAGTCTCTGGTTTGAAACAGGTCTTCTTTGCAAGCCGTAGTTCAGATAACCAGGCTCTAACATTCTTTCGAAAATTCTTACAGAAGGAAATATACTAAGGAAAATATATCCATGTGAAGTTATCTAGGAAGGGATCTGTCCGACAAAAAAAAAAAAAAAAAAAAAAAAAGGAACATGAAAGAACAGAAAAGATCTGTTCTTTTAAACCACTATATGAAAGTATCCCAATTGGCCTGATGATAAGGCTTAACTTAGGTTCTTGGTTTAAAAAAAAAAAAAAAAAAGATATTCCAGGGGCTTCCCCTGAAGCTTTAGGAAGTAAATATCTAATTTTAGGGTGACTGGAATTGGTTAACACTTTGAACTCCAGTTATTTCCCATCTTTGGTGTCTTTGTTAACTGAATACTTAAATAGATGCGTAGGTCTTTTTTTTTTTTTAAATGAACAATGACTACGTTATAATACGCAATCTACATTTTTGGTACGAGAACTCTAAAAAGACTAATTAAATGCACGAGAACTTCAAAGTGCTGCTAAGGTATTAACACATTGTTCGAGGAATCCACGGAGAAACCATGAATTACACATTCAAACAAACATACCCATCGCAGACTAGGGTTTATTAGTGTTCACACTAACCAATTTGACAAACACTTATTGAGGCCCCTACAATGTGTTAGGCACTAGGACTATGCTGTTTGGGGAATACAAAGATGAATATAATAGCCTGTATCTTAAAGAAAGGACCCTGGATAGCACAAATGGTTTGGGCTCTATTATTAACCTAAAGGTTAGTGATTCAAACTCACCCAGCAGTGCGTGGAAGAAAGACCTGGTGATCTGCTTCTAGAAAGACTACAGCCAAGGAAACCCTATGGAGTAGTTCTACTGTGTAACACATGGGGTCAGAATTGGCTTGATGGCAACAAGCTTGGGTGTTTTTATTTTATCTTAAAGAAATTTATAATCTAATAAATGAGATAAAATACGTATATGAACGACTCTAATAAAACTCTAAACATGACTTAAGACTATAAATAAGCGCTCAGGGAGTTCAGATTGCTTCTATCGTTGTTAGGTGCTGCCAAGTCAGTTCCAACTCATAGCGACCCTACTCACCACAGAACAAAACACTGCCTGGTCCTGTACTATACTTACAATTGTTGTTATGCTTAACTCCACTGTTGCAGCCACTGTGTCAATCCAGCTTGTTGAGGGTCTTCCTCTTTTCCGCTGACCCTCTGTACTTTACCGAGCATGATGTCCTTTTCCAGGGACTGACCCCTCCTGGCAATATGCATCTTGTCAGATTGCTTCTAGGCTCTGGAAATTCCTCAGGGAGGTAATGACGTTTGAGCCAAAATCAGAAGAATGGGCAGGATTTGGTAAAGAGCTTAGGGAATTCTCCTTTTGTATCCTTATGTTCTCATCTGTAAAATAGGAATGATAATAGTTCTTACTGGCTACTTTGCTGCAATATTTAGAGGATCAATTCAACTTTATGGATAGTTCACCAGAAGTGATAGCTGCTTCTCAATTGTATAATTAAGGAAAAAAAGTACAATTGCTACTCCCTATTGTTAACTCATCTTTATGTTCCCAGGGTCACTTTTCAAAGCACATCAGGGTGATAAAGTATAAGCCTGATGGTAGAAACGTTACCTTTTGTAATCCCCACAAAACTGTACTGTAAGGATAAATGTGCTGTGTACCTGTGTATAAATCTCTGGTTAAATGTACATTGGTTGCTACCTAAGGGGAACTCTTTTTCCATGAGTAAAGTGTTAAGAATGTGTCATTCTCTTGGCTTAGTCAACAAAACACCTCTCACATATGTTTTGACTTTTCTGGTCTTTAAGTTCTCTGCCCCAGTCTTCTCCAAAGGTGCAAGAGCGTTCTGGACTCACTTGAAAGAACAGCCCAGAAGTGGGGCCAGGTTATAAAGAGTCCATAATGGCAGGCCCTGGAGTCTGGATTCTCTCTGGAGAGCAGGAGAGAGCTACGAAGTACTTTTGAGCAAAGTAATGTGAATACAGCATCACTTTGGGAAAATTACTCTGATGGTGGTTTGTGTAACGGAACAGCAGAGGGAAGGCTTTGACACCCAGAGGTGAGCTGGAAGAAATGTGTAGTACTCTAGAGGTGAAGTGATAAGGTGACTGGATCTTTGTCAATATCCTAAATAGTTCTCCTAGAGTGCTAATATTTGACTTTTTCCTATTTAAAAACTGTGACCACTATATCCAGGAGAGCTCAATCCTACTTACCAGTTTGGATATGTCAAGTTTATTAGATTTTATGATAAATGGCTGATGACACTATTAGGAGATGAAGGAAAAAATGTAAATTTGGAATGTAGGAAAAAAAATGAGATTATCAATGCATTTTGAAAAGATTTCAATTACGATTAGTAGTTTTTCCCCCAAATATAGTCTGGACTGAGTTGTAGTAGCATAGTAAGTAATAAAGAAGATAGGTTTTAGGATCAGACAAATGTGGCTCTCACATTAACTGAGAGCATGATTCTGGGCAAGTGTATCAGTCGGTTATGGCTGCAATAATGCTGTGTAACAAATAACTCTCAGATTTCAGTGGTTTATGACAATAAGCATTTATTTCTAACTCATTAAGTCTGTGGGAAGGCTGTGTTTCTGCTGGGCTCAGCTCGGATTGGTTTGGCTTGTTTCCAGGCTACAAATTAGGTTTAGGTATACTCCATTTATTCTCCTTGGAATGATAGCTATGCAGACAGGTTCTTTTCACGGTGAAAAGCAGAAGCACAAGAAAGAAACCAAATATATTCTGCCTACTATAGCGGGAGGTATTGAAAAGTTACACGGCAGAGGAAGAGAGTGAAGAATTGGGAGTGACAACCCAATCTACCTAATCTGTAAAGCAGGTCTTTGCTCAAGAATGACACTTTTAGCAAGGCTTTCCCTCACCATCCTATGTATAACAGTGAACTCTACACCTCCCACATGGCACTTGTTGCCCTTTTGTTTTATTTTTCTTCACACTATTCGTCACCATCTATAATGCTATATACTTACTTATTTGGTTATTGTCTTTCTCATCCCAGTAGAACATAAACTTCATTTGGTCAGGAACCTTAAAAAAAATCTCATTCATTCACTGATCAATCCTCAGCACCTTAAGGTGCCCTCTCCCCCCACAAAAAAAGTTGCCGACGAGTAGATTCCAACTCATGGAGACCCCATGTGTACAGAGTACAACTGCTGCATAGGGTTTTCATGGCTGTGACCTTTCAGAAGCAGATCACCAGGCTTTTCTTTTGAGGTGCCTCTAGGTGGGTTTAAACCACCAATCTTTTGGTTAGTAGCCCAGTGCTTAACTGCTTGAGTCATCCAGGGACTCCTACCCTACACATAGTAAACCAAATCAAACCTGTTGCTGTCGAGTCAATTCTGACTCATAGAGACCCTATAGAACAGAGTAGAATTCCCCCATAGGGTTTCCAAAGCTGTAATCTTTACGGAAACAGACTGCCACGGTGAGTGCCACGTCTTTCTCCCACAAAGCAGCTGGTGGGTTTGAACCACCAAGCACTTAACCACTGCACCACCAGGGCTCTTTCTAGCCACTAAAAAGAAATATCGTTGAGGTAATATTCTTGGCATCTTACATATATTAACTCATCTTATGCTGACCGGTGATCATTAATAACGACAATAATAAATTAAAATATAAATAATTAATAATAACACTCCCTCCTCTCCAGATATGGAAACTGAGGCACAGAGAAGTTAAGTGCAACCAGGCCATCATTGGAGACAGGATTTGACCCAGTCCACTTCACCATTCTCCTCACCTCCAGAGCACTAATTCCAGTTAACGTGTTAAAAAACATTTGTTGATACTAGTTAGGGTGATTAGAATCCCAAAATAGTCACATTTCAATAATGAAATCTTAAAAATCAAATAACTTTCAAATATCAGGTCAATTTTTTAAAGGGTAATATTTCAGACAGGAGGTGGGGAGAATTATTTTTTTAAGAAAAAAAATTGATTGGTGTTTCTCAAATAAGCAGTGGCCTGTTTGTCCTGCTTATGGGTACCCAGCAATATGCACTGAATTAAATGAGGTATAATAACTACGAAATGTACAATTAATGCACGCTCTTGGTTGCTAGGAATTATGTTAATGTAGCTGGATGTTACTTCAACCAGTCTCAGTGAGAATTATTAAAAAATAATAATAATAATACACTTAAAAACATACCTTAAGAGCTAAATTGGAATAGAAACTTTGTAAGATGTATTGGAATAGAAACTCAGATACTTGGTGAAATAGAGAAATAGGACTTGCTAATTATAAGATTATACCATGAACTGAGTACTGTTAAAGTAGTAGAACCCAACTCTAATTGGTTCATGTAAAACAGAGAGGAGAAAGAACTTATCCTACATCTCCCATTATAAAATATAAGGCTTTCTTGGGCCCTGCCTGAGTATTTTGCACATCTTTGGATCAATCATCAAGTTTAGGGAAGAGGAACATGTAAGATGCCAACAGTGCCCATTTGGTTACGGTCTAGAGTTTGGGGAGAAATGGTCTCTACAAAAGTAGATGGGCAGGTAGCCCTGACACGTCACAGTAAGAATGCTATACACCAGGCAACCATCTTAATTTGTGTCTATATGGCATAGTGGTTAAAAGCTACAGATGCTAACCAAAAGGTCGGCAGTTTGAATCCACCAGGAACTGTTGGAAACTCTATGGGGCAGTTCTAGTCTGTCCTATAGGGTTGCTATGAGTCAGAATCGACTTGACGGCAA
Source organism: Elephas maximus indicus (assembly GCF_024166365.1). NCBI lineage: Eukaryota > Metazoa > Chordata > Mammalia > Proboscidea > Elephantidae > Elephas > Elephas maximus. The sequence continues at coordinate 48,702,185 of NC_064828.1, read as the reverse complement.
TAGGTTTACATGATAAAAAACCAACCAAACCCATTGCCGTCGAATCAGACTCATAGTGACCCTATAGGACAGAGTAGAACTACCCCATAGGGTTTCCAAGGAGCACCTGGCAGATTCAAACCGCCAGCCTTTCTGTTAGCACCCAACCTCTTAACCACTATACCACCAGGGTTTTGCATTGCTAGGGTAAAACATAAATACTTAACTGAAAGTATTCCAAAGTAGGGATGTCTTGGCTCTCTGTTAGATGTAGAATATGATTAGCTAATCTCTCCCACTTTTTTCAAGTTTAATGATTATGGTTATAGTACTCTACTTGGAAAAGAGTTAAAGCCTAACAATATTTCCAAGATCACTTACTATCCCTAATTGTCTATTTAAGGAAAGTATACATTGCTTTGCTATCAATGCAAAACATAATAATTAATTTTTTTAGTCCTTCTCTGGCTCTCATGAATCTTCTTGGATTAGCCTGGGAAAGAATAAAAAAGGCTTGGAATAATTATTGTGTGAGGCATGGTAGGAAATATGTACCAAAGGATTTCTAAGTCATGGTGAAGGCCAACTGAAATTGGATGGCTAAAATTGGAAGCAGGCCAAGTGTAACGGCCTTTTCACTGTTTAAATAAATTCACCATATTAAAGACACAGTACTAATTAATACATATATACAAGCATATATATAAGTATGTATGTCTATATACATTTATATATATACATACCACTAGCCTTTGAGTTGATTCTGACTCACGGCGACCCATGTGTGTCAGAGTAGAACTGTGCTCCATGAAGTTTGCAACCGCTGATTTTTTGGAAGTAGATCACTAGGCATTTCTTCAGAGGTGCCTATGGGTGAACTTGAACCTCCAACCTTTCAGTTAGCAGCCCAGATTATTAACCGTTTGTCCTACCCAGAGACTAAATGTATACCAGACCTCTTTAAAAGTATAACATTTAAATGTACACCAGAACTATTTCCACTGTTTCTAAATTATGGCCCCAATACCATGGATATTCACACTGTGCTGTCAGGTACTGCAAATTTAGCATTCAGTATATAGATCCTGTTCATACTGAAACTCTAATGTCTACTGAAGCCACTTGTTTATTAATCAGGTAATGGCTGATCGATTTACTACTTAGACTGAAATATCTTGTTTTATTCGCAATTTAATATTTTAAACTAAACTCTTAACTTTTGCTTTAAAAAAAATCTCACCCTAGAGGGAAGACAATAAAGAATTTCATAATAAAGGTGTTTTCTGTCTTTATCAAAAGTGTCTTGAAAACTTTAATTAAAATTATACGTGTTCATTGATCCAGCATTTTCACTACCAGGAATAAGCAAATAATCACAGACTTTGATCAAATTTAGCTACAAGGGTGTTCATTATAGTGTGGTTTATCTTCGCAAAAATTGGAAGTAAGCTAAATGTGCTATAATAGGAAATTTTAAAATGAAGTACGGCATACCCATGCACTAGAATATTGTATAATCATTAAAAATGATGTTGAAGAAGATTAAATAATAATATGGAAATATATTCTAAATATTTCATAAGATTTGTTTAAAATACTGTTATTAAATGGTATAATCCCACTATTTAAAATGAACATATATATAAATATATATAAGTGGATAAGAATAAGTATGATACATATCAAAATATTAATATCTGAATCTAGATAGTAGAATTATGGTTTATTTTCTTTTCATATCTTATATGCATTTCCTACATCTTCTGTAATAAACAAATATTATATTTATATAAAAAGGAAATAAATTATTATTCATAATTGAAACTTCAGGTATTACAAACACTTGAACATTATTCAGCTAATGTTATAAAGAAACGATTGCCATTAGCAGATTCCCTGTCTTCATTTGTAGTGATTTCTCTGTGACTTCTCATACTATCATGGAGCCCTGGTGGTGTAGTGGGTAAAGTGCTCAGCTGCTAACCAAAAGGTCGCTCTGTGGGAGAAGGATGTTGGAGTCTGCTTCCGTAAAGATTTACAGCCTTGGAAACTCTATGGGGCAGTTCTACTCTGTCTCATAGGGTCGCTATGAGTAGGAATTCCCTGGACGATAATGGGTTTGGGCTTAATACTATCTCACAATTTTATTTTGGGCTTTATCAAAATCCATGGACATATACGATTTAAACAAAAATTAACATAAATATACAAAAGAGCTAATAGGGACTTTACTTTTGTGATAAGATGGTCAGCACCTTGGGGATAGGCACTGTGTCCTCTATTTTAGATTCACTGCCGGGCTTTGCACAGAGCTTTGCTCCTCCCAGTGCTCACACATCTATTGACTTATTCAATGTTGAAAGTAGTGGGGGCTAATTGTCGTCAACACCCTACAGGTTTTGCCATGCGACATATAAGAACTGCCAAAATGAGAATGTAAAGCTGCCTCTGGGAATCAGAATTAAGGACACACTGCTTTTGTTTTAAGGAGCCCTAGTGGCACAGTGGTTAAGTTGCTAACCAAAAGGTCAGAGGCTCGAACCCAGTCTGGTACTGTAAAGATTTACAGCCTTGGAAACCCTACAGAGCAGTTCTTCTCTGTCCTATAGGGCCACCTTGAGTTGAAATCGACTTGATGGCAGTGGGTTTGGTTTTGGTTTTGGCCTTTGCTTTGCTAGTTCAAAATTAGATAAAGAAAACAGGGTTGATCCAGAATGCAATGTGTGTAAAGAGTTTACATTCACCATGTCGTAGGTGGTATTTTGTAATAAGATTTTTAATAGGTTCTCCTTTTTGATCTCATCTGCTATGATCCAGTGTGACTACAATAGATTGGATAAACTGTAAATCTCCTAGACCAATATAGCGGTGCACAACAATTGTCATCATTTTAAAGTGAAATCCTTTTTGCTTAGCCCATTGTCCAACTGTCTTTCAACTATAGACATATTTTATAAATGAAATTGATTTCTCATCTGTTGGATATGCACAGGAGTTCTTACCTCAAGGCGTGCTTTTACTCTCCCTATCACTTAGGTAATTCGGCTCACCCACACAAGTTCAAGGAAAGCACTGTGAACATAACAAGTCTTCATCCAAGTCCAGCGTATTTTGTTCACCTAGTTTACTGCCTTACCATCTGCCCTTCACTTCTGGAGGACTTTGAATAAAGCAGAAGCCAAAGTAAATGCAGATACCCTACTGCTATCTATTTAACTTTCATTAAGTGAGTTGGTGCCTTCTCAAAACCAGCCCATCATCTAAGAGTATTTACATAAGACTCTTTGCATTATATTCCAACCTCTGCAACACTGGTATTAACTACTGACATCTGCCAAGTCTGACTGGTAAGTGCTTTACAGTATCAATTCATCCCAAGCAAAAAGCATTTCTGAGTGCTGCAGTGCTCTTGTTAATGCCAATAAGAAGTATCAGGGCTCATATGACACCTAGCAGAAATTAGTATCCACATTCAAAGAAAAGTCTTTGTTATTTCCCAGAGTATTATGTGGACTTTATTGAGATGACTGCATCTGACACCTGCTGTAATATAAAATGCAGCTATAATTAGCCAACTGATGCTCACTGCAGTTTAGGTCGAATCCCTTCTGTGGGAATTATGCTTTAAAATATTCAGAACTCCAAGTGGCTCTCATTACATTTAATTTTAACTTAGAATTAGGTGGTCTAGAAAAAAAAATTTAGGATTGTAATAGCCCCCTGCTGAATGCCACACAGCAACGTGAAAACCCATGGGTTTTTTTTCTCCCCCTCTAAATAAAAAAAATGAGAACAGCAGACTACACTACAGCCTTCAATTGAAGTCTGGCTTTGCTTAATTGTACTTTTTGCACTCATCAGTCTCTCCTCTTCAGAGCAAGCTACAAAAATTGCCTGAATAGCCAAAGAAAAGTTTCCCACAGTCACTGGCTACAGAAAAACACTATTGTCCTTCCTCACAGTTTGATGGACAACATTTCTATAAATGGGTAGCCAGCCTGTCAATGGTACCCTTGCTGAAAAGGCAAAAGAAGAGAACAGATTCTGCCAATATCTGACAAAGCATGTTAACACATAATCAGGCATTCACTAGTCAGGCAGCTGCCCCTGGGACCTTCATCACACAGGTGCCTTTAAGCCATTTCCTATTCACAGATAAAGGAAACAAGCAGGAGATACCTGGGAAAGGAGCAGTCTATTATGGCTTGCCAAATGTCCATCTTCTGGGCTGCATGTGTAAAAGTAGAAAAAAGAAAAATTGTAGTTTCAACTGAGAAATTATGAAACAGGCTAACACAAAACTTATAATTTCAGCAGTTTTCCCCCCTTTCCTTTTCTCTGTTTTTTCTGGGGGTGGATTTCTGTGTGTGTGTGTGTGTGTGTGTGTGTGTGTGTGATGTTCGTATGGCATAGTAGCATTCATATTGCATACAAAGGTCATGTTTTTCTTAATGGCTTGCCAAATGCATTTGCCCAAGGCGCCTTCACACACTAAGGCTGAAATAAACACATATGTGGTACAACTGAGTCACAAAGAATTTACTCTGTGACCTTAAGTGACTGTTCCTACACATACACACACACCATTTCAAGGTCTCTGATCAATAATGCCAAAGTGTTGATGACTCTCCAGGAAAGCAGAAACTCCAGATTGTTAGGAGCCACCAAAACAAATACTTCTAGAGAATAATTACCATTGTTCATTTCTTCTTAATTGCTGAGACTGAGAACATTGTCTCCATACTGTGTTGATCCACCCAGTCAGAGGAAATATCAGACCTCAATATTCTGTTAAACTAATGACCCCATTAGTATATGTATGTGGTGCAAATGGTTAACGAGTTTGACTGCTAACTGAAATGTTGGAGGTTTGATATCCATCCAGAGATGCCTCAGAAGAAAGGCTTGGCAATATACTTCAAAAAAAATTGGCCATTTGCAAATCCTATGGAGCACAGTTCTACTCTGACACACATATTATATAACTATATTTTGCATACCCATTTATGTCTGTTCTATGGATATTTCCAATTAAAATTTAATGATTACTATTTTTATCTTGGGGTTCATCACGAGTCGGAATCGACTTGACGGCAGTAGGTTTGGTTTGGTTTTATCTTGGGGTTGCGGGTCTCTGGATAATGCAAAGTGTTAAGTGCTCAACTACTAGCCAAAATGTTGACGGTTCAAACCCATCCAGAGGTGTCGCAGAAGACAGGCTTGTATGATCAGCTTCCAAAAGGTTGCAGTTTTGAAAATCCCATGGAACAGTTCTACTCTGCAACACATGGGATCACCATGAATTAGAACTGACTCAACAGCAACTAATAATAACAACAACATCTTAAGGTTATTAAATACAAATTTCTATTTTATTTCTTCGTTTTCATTTTACTCATTGCCATCTGCCAGATCTTCTGTGTTCAAAGAGTGGAAGAGATATGAGAAAAGAACAGGGAAAACAATTTGGGGAAGTGATTAAATCCTCAGGGATCTTAAATTGACTAAAAATCATCCTGGGGATACAATTTGAAGATCAACACACTCATAACTATAAATTTTAACCTAAAAGGCAAGGTAATATAAAACTAATGGGGAACAACAAAATCAACACAGTACTCTAAATCAAATGCCATGAGTTAAAGTACTACTTTTTCAACTTCATAAGTACTACTTACTTTGTTTAGCTTCCTCATCTGTAAAATGGACGTGCAATGCCCACCACAGTTTTTGAGTGTAGTCACCATTGAAAATTTCTGCCCTTGGGTTAGGGAGGCAGAATATCTGCTAAGGGGAACAAAGCCTACCAAGAATCATGAAAAATTTAGAAATATAACACTGTATTCTCTGACTTGAACTTTATTTTCTTCTTTTTTTCTGTTTCTATAATCAAATAAAAATAAAATTATGAGATTGACTTTACTTAGTAAATCAGGATTTATTAATTTTATAATCCTTACAAATTTAAGGAGCCCTGTGGCACAGAGGTTAAGAGGTATGGCTGCTAACCAAAAGCTCAGCAGTTCAAATCCACCAGCCACTCCTTGGAAACCCTATGGGGCAGTTCTAATCTCTCCTATAGGGTGGCTATAGGGTTGCTATAAGTTGGAATCGATTCAATGGCAATGGGTTTGTTTTTTTTGTTTGTTTACAAATATAAATACATTAGGAACTTTTTCTTAACTTTAATTCAATTCAATAACATACAGTAATTGCCCAGATATAATCAGTGCCATTATTGCTACTATGCCTATTATTTGCTAGGTGCTTTTTTTTTTTTTTATCGTTTAATATTCACAACAATTCTTAGGGGATACAATTATTACCCCCTTTTTACAGATGAGAAAACTGAGGCTCTGAAAGGTAGACTGATTTAACTAGGCCTTTTTTTGAACTGGCTCTTCCTAGATCAGTCATGGCCGAGGAAGTGACACCGAAACAGACCCGAGTTTTTAGAAGTTGAGTGAGCCAGTAACCTGAATGGGACAAATTATAGGTTGAAGCCCTGGTAGAAACTTAATCTCCCTATTAGAAAACAACAGCGGCATACGCGTTGCACAGTAACCAAATCTCTTGCCTGTCGGATTTTGTGCAGAGTCGGGAAGGCACTGCCTGGTTGAGAGATGGCAGCCAACTGCACCACCCTGAATGTGCGTCGCTCTCCACAGTCCTGGCAATAATCCAGTCTCATACATCAGGCTCCTGAAAGGGTTCACTACATCTCTTCGGAGTGTCCCATTCCAGGGCTTCGACGGTAATTTTTCCTGTCTGGTTACCCTCCCGGGTCACCCAAATTGTAAGAATTCCAGTCTGTTCTGGTTTCACTTCACTGGCCACGACTGAACTGATTCAAACTAATTTGGAGCCCTGGATTTAACCTTCTCTCCTTCCCTTGTCTCCAGGTAAAATAATTAAAACTTTTTTCAATAGCTGAAATAGGACTTTATTTTTCTTAACTATTTCTAGAGAAAGCGTTTTCATCAGTGATCAAATTTATACTTGAAAATTTTCATTCAAACACTGAATTTACCTTGAAGACATGACCTATGTCCCCAACCAAACCAAAGCTCCAAAAGAGCTAAAAAGAATTCTGTCTTCAGCTTCCTCAAGATTTTTTTGTGCGTGTGTGTGGTAAAATACAGCCTCTTAGAATTTCTTCTTTAGGTGTATCCTAAAAGCTACTACAACTTAAAACACTTTTTTTATTCTGGCTTTGGTTGAATCCACATTTTCTCACAGTTGCCATCAATTCAAATGTAAACTTTTCAGCCTGGTGTTCAAATTCATAGAAAACTCACCTTGATGTGCTGCTTCAACCTCAACTCCCACTCTTTAGTCCAGTTGAGAAAATCTCAACTTACTCATTCCCATTTCTGGCCTCTTAGTTGCTGGTTTTCTAACTAGAAATTCCCTCTTTGCTTCTATCAATCTAAGCCTAATATGTCATATCCGTTTAATGGCATACCTTCTACAAGAAAATTTTCTTAACTAACTCCACTCAGCACTGAACTTTCACTTTATTTTATATGCCTTTATTAGCCCTTTCATTAACTACATTGTTTCTCCTGAAAAAAAAAATTTTTTTTTTTGACGGCACATGTTTTCAGTATTGGAGTGCATGCTTACTAATTGAGTGTGTTTAAATTTTTGGTTGGAAATATGGATTTTGAGAAATATGATCTGGTAATACAAGCTACCAATGAGGTGAGTGGCACTCTGGCACCACCGATCTGTGATATAATAATATACCAATGAGAGCTAGATAAGTAACTTATTGCAGGCACCTTTCTATTACGTTACATGGGGAATCTCTAGTTTTCCAAATATGATGCAGAAAAACCAAAACAAACCCATCAGGCTCCCTAACTATCATGCAGGAAAGCCATAATTACGCTTGTAGACCTTATCACAGAAATAAAGGGGAAAAAAATGCAAAGGTTTACACATCCAGGAAGCATCACCTAATAGAATGCTCAACCTACACAACAATGAGGCCACAATTCTGATCTGCTGAACTTCTTGCATTTCAAAAGGGATCTGCTTTGACACTAAATGCATTAGAACCAGAATAATGCCTTACTTCTGAGGTCCAGAGGCATAAGACGTGGCTGGCATACCGTTTATACCAACAGTAATGAAAGAGTTAGTTCATTTTGTGGCTTACATGCTTTACTTGATTGATGGTCTGCCTCATCCTCAATTATTTTATGGAGCCAATACCTATATTCTCCACCAAATTATAGCCCCCTTGGGTGCAAAACAAAGACCATGAATCCATAAAGAAATGGGTGAAGAGTAAAACAGTTGATTCTAATGCTCCATATAATATTCCTTCATACTTAGCCTTTTAAGAAAATGATTTATCATCTGTTGGTATCTTTATATTCCACAAATAGAAAAGGAAGGAATTCTCACTCAAATCTGGCTTGGACAGAGAATGAATTAGAATTGCCCTTGCCAATCTTTTCTAGGTGGCTGTGGAAGTTCTTAATTCTATCCACTATTCTGGTTTTTCTCCTGGGCACATGAGGAGATTACCCTTCTTGACCCTGTTTCCTGTTAGCATAGCCATTAGATTCGTTTAGTCGATTAATGTGATCAGAAGTGGCAAATATTACTTCTAGCTAGAAACTTTAACAGTGTGCTATTTGCCATTTTACTTTTTTCTTGTCACAGTAATTGTGGACGCATGGAGATAGAGCTCCCTCCTTAGCTAGGATCCCTAAATGAGGATAATGTAGAGCAGATTTCCACCCAACTCATGATGGACATGCAACAGGAGCAAGAAAAAAACTTATCTTGTTTTAAGCCACTAAGGTTTATTACTGCAGCATACCCTATCCTATCCTGACATACATCTTACCAATGTCAGGATGAAACTCAGAATGCCAAGATCTGAGAATGCTGAAAAACAGAATGGCTGGCTAAATTAAAGCGTCTTCAACTACAGTCCAGAAGTATATGCAGAAGCTCATCTCCTAAACTGGTGGGTGAAGAATCATGCTCAATACATCCTTCAAACATGTTCTTGTTGAGTTGTTCGCAATTTATTTTATTTCTTCTCTATAGTTTCCATTGTCTCTTCAAACTCTTCATATTATTTTGAAATTTTGATCATAGGCTATACTAAAATCTTAACCATCACAAAATTTAGTGGTAGATTTCCATAACTTCTGCATATAATATTTCTGATTGAACATTAAAATATCATTTGTGTCCTTGTAGGTACAGCTGCTAAGTTATATGCTATTTTTCACATTATTTTGCTGTTGGTATTGTTCAGGGAGTCAAGATAAGAAACCACAAATCTTGCCTTACTAATCTACTAAAGAGCTGCTTTCACCTAGTTACGGCATAGACACACATTGTTTTCTTGTGTTTCAAAAAAGGAACATACATGTAAAGTCTCAAATATGAAATGTGAGAACTACTGAGTATGTTTATTTTGTTCTTTTTTATATCCCAACATGCTGATGGCTACATTCCCCTATGACTACATTCTTCACCACACACAAGTACTATATAGTTATGAATAATGAAATGATTAAAAAGCATCGTGAAAGAATGGCACAGGCAACTGTTTTTATTTCTCACTCTTGAGGACTTGTTGCAATATTTCCTGTTCCATATTAAGTTTGAGAGCTTCTGAGAAGTATTCTTAGAATTCTGATCTTTTGGAAAGAATGATTCAATTAGAGCTTTTTTTTTTTTTTTAATCATGATGATTACTTTGTGAAAATCATCTTACATGGCTAAGATGCTGCACTTACGTTGTACTTAGATGCAGCATTTCATTTTAACAAATTCCAAGAACCATCTATGACTTTATTATTGTACCTGCTTTTTACAAGTTCTTTCTCAAGAACCTCTTCATTCTCAGTTGAAATGGGGAGGCTGTTTGATAGAATATAGTGATACCAGCACATGACAAAATGAGGAAGACAGAACCATTTGAAAGCAAACCAGAAATCCCCATTTGTAATCTTAAGTAATCCACTTAAGACTGGTTGAGAAACCAGTCTTTCAGAGATACCCGGCAACTCCCTTGAAGATTTATTGGAGAAAAATTGAATCTTTAGTAACTCATATCACATTAAGACATTAGCTTCCTTCCACAATAGAGGGAGGGAGCTAAAGCTACATCGCCATCACCATTTCTCACTGTATCTTCCTAGTTAAAGACCAAGGCTAGGCAAAGTTTTGATAACTTCATTCGTTTGAGTGGTAAGACATGATTAGAAATGGATTTTTAAAGATAAATTGTTTATTAGAGTGATTATATGAAAAAAAGTTTGTTTTGTAAAAAGAGAACTTTATATATTTTTTCCTGTTACCACTCCCATTTAAGATATTCAGTTTATCATGGTCATTCAACCAGTATTTATTGAATCCTGACTATGTTAGGGAAATGAAACCCATGGTGATACATGGGAAGTACAAGGCAGGTTAGGATATGTGTCATAGAAGCAGCACAGACAATACTGGCTCTCTTAGGGAAGCTTCCAGTTGAGAAGGTTGGGTGGAAGTGGTGAGTCTCAAGATGAGCCTGAAGGAACAGGTGATTTTTCGGCTGGTGTAGATGAGGGCAATAAAACAAAGGTCAGAATGTATGGAGGCAATATGATTGATGGCAAGAAAATGAATATACTCATAGAAATAAGATGCTTAGAGTCAGCAGGGTCTGATAAAGTTGTTGTTGTAAGTGGTGATGGTTGTGTGAGGGTGGGTGTATTAAGTTATAGTGAAGATGTCCCCCTTTGAGAGAGATGAATCAAGTTCAGAGGAAGTAGAAAGAGATGGCATGAGTTTAGCCTTGGAAATGAAAAATACCTCTTCCTTTGAGTTAGGAACCATCCTACTTTACTAAGAAAGAGCATCTGAGAAGGTCACAACATCTATTCTGTGCTTCTTTACTTTCCTTCTCTTCTACCTAAAGCATTTTACCTCTAGACCTGTGTTTTCACTAATACACTCATTCACCTCAACATTTGTTGAGCACCTACTATATGCCAGGAACTGTGCTGGGTGTTGTGGGTAAAAAGATCAATCAGCTACATCAGTTTTTTTTGCATCCTGTTGCCTTTCACAGTGCCTGGCACCTGGTTGATATGCAATAATGATTGGCTGCTTTAAGGTAGAGACAAAGGAAAATTTGAAAGCACAAACCAGTTGTCTGTGAATTTCTCAGGAAAGCAGGATGGTTATTATTTGGTGAGAATGGAAAGGGTAAGTAGTGAATTGAATGTGTGAGCAGAGAGAGCTTTGAAGCACCTGCTAAGGGAAGTGTGCTGGGGAATAAATGGGAGATCAATATCAAGAACATCAACCAGCAAGGCGAACCCAGTTGGAGGACAGATTAATTTTGTAGGAGGCCAGGGGTACGTGTGGTATATAGCTTTCTCTAAAAATTCTAACGAAGTTCTCTATAGTACAGGAAAAGGATCAGGGGAAACAGACAGGGATAGAGGGGTGATTAAAGGTGATGATGGACATGGTGGAAAGCTAGGGGTTCAATAAATGCAAAATGGAGTTTCACATTTCGCCAAAGGCAAGACCTCACTCCCCCAAATAATTTGGTGTTACATGGTATTTCCCTCATATTCTTAACCCGTAAAAATGAATTATGTATTTTAAACTGTTCTGTTCTAAAAGTATATTCCAACATGACTTCTGATGCAGTTGTGTCATTAGTAAACCTGTTTTAGAACTTGTATTTATGTCAGAATGTACACAGAAGTGTCTTCTCGTGGTAAATCCCTATGCTAAAGGGTCATAAAATTAAACAAAGGTTAAATTCAAGATATTATAAGAGTAATATTAAAGAAATGAATATTATTTGCTTTTTTCATTGTGAGATTTTGGAAATCTCATACCATAAACCTGATAAATTTCTTTTTTGAATAAAATGGGAGATCTTTCCAGAGGACATTAAACCTACACAAATAAAAGACCATCCTCCACTGATTCAGCTACTGTCATTTTCATTTATGCTGTTCGTCATCTAGTCAGAATTTACATATTCCATGTATCTGCATATTTGAAAGGACTGTAAGAAAATATGGTAAATGGCATTAGCTTATTCAAAAATTTGTGATTGAATACACGACGATGCTAAAACTCTTCATGGCAGAATTAGTATCTTTTATTTTAAACCAATTTTATGACACCTGGCGTTTCCTCAGTTTAGATTCCTAGCTTTATAGGAAAGGAGCTAACTCTAGTTGTTCTCGATTCCTATCTCTAGGAAGCCGGGTGCCGTTGAGTCGATTCTGACTCATAGCTGTTATATAGTGTTATACAGTGGTCAGGAAAATACCACTCAAAAGTACAAGAACCCAAAAGCTCTTCAAGCATACGAATTATCTTCTTTTTTGGGAAAACCTAAAATTCCCAGGATAGGACTGGACTCAGACACTGAAATACTTGTGAGACTAGATTCTGTGCAACCCAAGAGCGGGACTGTGTCTGACTTGTTCACAGTCGAGTCTCCATTGCCTCCCTAAGAGTCAGATACATAATTGGTGTGAGGAGGAAGGAAGGCAGGAGATCCAGAGACAGCCTCAATTGTAAATAACAACATTCTCTCAGGCAGTACCTTGAAAGGGTCAGGCACTGAACAAAACATCTGCATTTTAACAACTGCCTTAAAAATGGCACGTGTTATTAAACACCAAAGAACTTTTGAAACTACTCACATTAAAAAAATTTAGAAAATTACATTCAAATTGTGGGTAATTTACATGTGAAATCACTTGCAGTTAATGTGTTACTTAATAGGCATACATTTGTTCACGTAAATTTTGGTATTTTCTTTGCCCATGATTTAACTAACTCACCTTTTAGAGAAAACTGCTGTAAAACTGTATTTTTTTTTTTTTTTTGGAGGGGATGATGATGCTGTCTGGGTATAAAAATAAGAAGTAAAATCGACTTAAAAGGTTTATTATCATCACTGCAATAGTTCAAAACCAATAACATAGCAAAGACTATACAGACTATTATCTTCAGGGAGATTTTCCAAGAGTTTTGGAGCCCCATTTGTACTGATGAAAATAAATTAGATGAAATTGGGTGAAAACAGAGCTCTCCATGTGCGTGTTCAAAAGATGACTTATATTATCCTTCGGTTATTAATAATAATAATTTATTTTACTATTTTAGTTTACAGTTTACAACATGCTTTCACATACTCTGTCTCAATTGGTTGGAACAAGTTGTAAGTTAAGTCAGGCAACTAACACTAACTAGTCCGTTGATTCTTCCCCCCACCCCATTTCATTGATTATTCAAACAATTCATAGTCATTGTAGAAAATTAAAATACAGAAAAAGATGACTCTCAACTACACACGGTTAATATTTTTTTCTGAATCTCCTTTTTTTTCTATGTATTATTCAAGTATTTAATACAGTGGTTAAGTGACTGGCTGCTAACAAAAGGTTGGCAGTTCAAATCCACCAGCCGTTCCTTGGAAACATTATGGGGCAGTTCTACTCTGTCCTACAGGGTTGCTATGAGTCGGAATGGACTTGAAGGCAGTGGGTTTTTTTTTTTTTTAATATAGTTTATTATACCTTTCTCTTTTGGCATTATAATAAACATTTTCACATTTAATAACTCCATAAGATACTACTAATATTTAAATTATATATAAATAGAAAGATATCTTGGACATCTTTATAATTTTTTTGCAGGCAGATCACCAGGCCTTTCTTCTGAGGCATCCCTGGGTGGACTCAAACTGCCAACCTTTCAGTTAGCAGTGGAGGACATTAACTGTTTGCTCCACTCAGGGATTCCAGAATCTCTACTTAGAGACCATTAAAAATGGGAGAAGAAAAAATTGGGAGAAGGAACAACTGTGTCACATGTACTTCTCCTTTGTTTCTAAAGTAATAGAAGTGGTGAGGTTGGAAATATGGATTAGGGCCAAAGTAACAAAAATAGCCAAACTTGGAAAAAGTGGTAAAAATCGTAGGTTTAATGGGCTTCGTAGTTCAATTCATACATAGGAGACTAATGAGCACACCAGCCCAAAAGCAAAGATCAGAAGACAGGAAGGGACAGGAAAACTGGACAAAAGGAAACAGGGAACCTAGGACAGAGAAGAGGAGAGAGTTGACACATTGTGGGGTTGGCAACCAATGTCACAAAACAATTTGTGTATTAACTTTAATTAGAAACTAATTTTCTCTATAAAATTTCACCTAAAGCATTGTTAAAAAAAATAGGTTTATTAAAGTAATGCTGAGAAATTTTTTATATTCTCTAATTTCATACTTGGAGAAAAAATGAAAGTTTTCAAGGATTTTATTCTACTTGGATCAATAATCAAATCCATAGGAGGAGCAGTTAAGAAATCAAACAATGTATTGCACTGGGCAAATCTGCTTCGAAAGACCTCTTTAAAGCTCTAGATAAAAAATACATCACATGGATGACTAAGGTGCACCTGAACCAAGCCATGGTCCTTTCAGTTGCCTCACAAGCATGCAAAAGCTGGACAAGAAAAAAAAAAAAACAGAAGAATTGATGCTTTTGAAATGTGGTGTTGGCAAAGATGTTGAATATACCACGGACTTCCAGGGAAGAACGAACAGATCAGTCTTAGAAGAAATACAACCAGAATGAGGTGAGGATGGCAAGACTTTGTTTTGCTTACTTTGGACACGTCTTCAAGGAAGGCCAATCACTAGAAAAGAGCATTATGTTTGGTAAAGTAGAGGGTCAGCGAAAATGAGGAAAACTCTTTGTGGGACAGATTGACACAAGAACCTCAACAATGGACTCAAAAGACAATAAAAAATAAAGGGACCACAGGGAGTTTGGTCAAGCAGGACTTGAAAATATGTGCTGAGCGTATACAGGTTAGTGTTTGGAAATCAGGTTGGAATGGCAACATGGTGATGTCAGAAATACCAGAGGCCAAACTTGTCTGGGCTAAGCTGAGAAACTGTACCTAGGATATCCACGCAGGGCTTTGCACCAGTTCATTCTGGTTCAAGCCCCCTTACTGATAATTTGCATTTCTAACAAGTTCCCTGCTGAGAATTTGCATTTCTACCCCTAGATATACTGAATCAGAATCAACATTTTAACAAGATCCCCAGGTCATTCTTATATATAACTTCCTGGGAATTTGTTAGAGATGCGAATTCTCAGCAGGGGTTCAAAGTCCTGAACCCATGTTTGTTAAGGTATTACAGTCTCTAGGAGCTAATACATTTTACTCACAAAAGATGTTTGAGACCAAGAAAATCACAGGATGGTTAATTAAGCCAGTGGACTTGAAAGTAAGTACTTCTGTGTGTATTATTTCACTATAAGATTTCCAAATACTTCTTTAAAAATATGGAGCTATATTCATGCCACAAAAAGGATACCAAAAAAAAAAAAAACCCAGTGCTGTTGAGTCGATTCCGACTCATAGCAACCCTATATGGGCATTAAAAATGTGAAGATTAAAATGTGTATATTTAAGTAATCTGCAGATTCAAAGATGCAAAGGTAAGTAAAAAAAATCCACACTTTTAGAGAAAAGTGAACCTATACTTCCTTGACTGAATTGTCAGTCAGTTCATCAGTACCAGTGCTCTGCCCCGCTGATATTCACCATTAGTTGTGGTAATGGGGGAGACCACCAGGGGCCTAGCATGTGGAGATAAAATATGCTGAGTTGTTAGGTTATGTTTAAGGAAAGAAGATCAAGAAAATATGCTCTGTAAGAGTGAAGATACCCACTTATGTGCTGTGTTGTGTAAGATATGGAGAGAATGGGGTTGCTTATGGTGACATTTGCCTGTACTAGAAAGGGGCTGGTGAGGTCTGAAATTGAGCCTGTTTTTTTTTTTTTTTTTTTCTTCAACGTAGGAGGTCACATCAGGACAAGGGTAAAGTACCATGTTAGCAGTGTAGGGTTCTCACATAAACCTATTTATATGGCTCTAATGTCTTCTGGGCATTCTCAGGGATATCTACAGCCTCAGTCAATGATTTCAGGAAATGGCAGGGCAGGGAGCTTACCACTTTTACTACTTGATAGAAGGACCTCTTTTCTAAGTAGTCATTTACATGCATCCAAAGAGATAATGTACATATTCGGTTGTTGTTGTTCGTTGCCATGGATTCGATTCTGACTCCTGGTGACCCACGTGTGCAGAGTAGAACTGCTCTATAGAGTTTTCAAGGCTGTTGACCTTTCGGAAACAGATCACCAGGCATATTTTCTGAGGCACTTCAGAATATAGATGAAAAGCAAATTAAGGAACTGGAAGATGGAACTGAAGACAGTTCCCAGAACATAGCATCGAGATACAAAAAGGTAGAAAACATTTATTAAAAAAAAATGTCAAGGACATTTAGGATATATATTTTCAGGAGAAAAGAATAAACAAAATGGTATGTGGGCAATATCTTAAGAGAAAATGACTGACAATTTCCCAGAAATAAAACAGCCCGTGTCTTCAGATTAAAAATGTTTCTCAAACGCTGAGAAGATTAAAAATGTCAATATTTAAACTCACGATGAAACTTGTGAAAAATAAAGAAATCATTAAGCTTCCATACAGAATACACAAAATTCTATAAAGAATGAGAAAATATTGCCATCAGATTTCTCATCAGCAGCACTGGTTCTAGAATAGAAAAATACCTTCAAAGTACTGAGGAGCAATTAAAAAAATAAATTTGACCCTAGAAATCTTTCCCATGTTAAACTATCATTCAAGAGTGATGATAAAATAAAGGCATTTTCAGATCTGTAAGAATACAGAAAGTTGAATACTCAGATCTTTGCTTTAAGATCTTCGGAGAAGTGGATTTTTTATTGTATTTCTTGAAGTAAACTTGGTATCAGAATACCCCTTTTAAATGGTGTTAAATCAGAGTTTAAGAAGCCCTGGTGGCACAGTGGTTGAACTTGTTGGGGTGAACTTGTCAGAACAGTGGAAAGTTAGAGATGGAGAGGATTTCAGGGGCACTTGGAAACTGATTGTGATTTGCCCAACATCCTCTTCCCTATCTCCATGAAGATGTGGCCCTGCTGATACATAAAAGTGGCTTAGCAAGAGTTTAGCTTTCTCAGTTCTGGAAGGATATTACATGTGGAGAGTTTCACAGCTGCTGCATGGCCCATGAGGGAATCAAAGGGAAAAAGCAGTAATAGATCTACACTTCTGACCAATATAGAGTTGTAGGGTCCAGATTTATTCTTCCACTTAAACAACTAGATAAACAAAGATAGAAAAAAGAAGAAACAGTTTTCAGGCACTGGACAGTGGGCAGTACAGAACTGTGATCCATAAGAGAAGGGAAACAAACAGGTTAAGCCCTGCAATTGCACTAGTTTACTGCCTATAGGCAGTTTCTAGTCTGCAGCTCAGGGAGGCGGAATGCAAATAAAGTCTGGTGGTCTCAATGGGTTGAGAAGACAGTGATCAGACTTTAGGGAGGAGGGCTATGCAGAGAAAGAGAGCTCTGGGGATTTGCAGAATACTCTCCTCAGGTCTTTGACTGAATACTGATAAATACATGTACATGTGAGAAGAAACTACCCAAGACTGGAAAGTAGTAAGCAGAACAATTCCCAGAGCTCACACTGGGGTGGGAATAGTTTGTGTTTCCACCAGCAAGAATGGAAAGACCTTGTAATACAAGGGGCATTGATTAGAATACTAAGAAGGATGTCACCTTAGTTGTGAGGCTAAATTAAAATTAGTCCAGGCCTAATGCTGCTCTGGACATACCATAATGAAGTTTAAAAACAAATCTCAATAGAATTCAACTCATTATATATAACTTAACTGAGTATCAGAATAAAATCCTCTTTAAAGCAATGTATCAAAACCCAGAAACAATGTAAAATTCACAACGTCTGACACGTAATCAGAAGAAAAATCTTTCAACAGAAACAGACCTGGAAGTAAGACATGATGTAACTAACTGACAAAGATATTAAAACCATTGTGGGTTGTCCAGTCGATTCTGATTCATAGTGACCTTATATGACAGAGTAGAACTGCCCCATAAGGTTTCTGTGATGGTTAAGATTGTGTGTCAATTTGGCTGGGCCATGATTCTCAGTGTTTATATGTGATCACTCCCATGATGGGATCTGCTGTGAATTCAAAGGGAGTTTCCTTGGGTGTGTAGCCTGCATCCGAATATAAGTGGATGTCCTGGCTTTGATCTCTTCGAATTCTGTAGCTGCCTCCTGTTCTTGGGACTTGAACTAGCAGCCTACCTGCCGATCTTGGAATTTGTTGATCTTCACAGCCTGTGAGCAAGAGTCCTGCTCCCCAATCTGCCAGTCTTGGGTTCACCAGCCCCTGTAGCTACATGACTCAGGAGAAGCCTTGTGGTCTTGCCTGCCGATCTTGGGATTCGTCAATCTTCACAGCCTATGAGTGAGAGCCCTGTTCTCTGACCTATCAATCTTGGGTTCGCCAGCCCCTGTGGCTACATGAATCAGGAGAAGCCTCTATCTTGATCCACAGACTTGGGATGTTTCAGCCACTACAATAGCGTGAGCTGTTTCCTTGATATAAATCTCATTCTCTATCTATATATTTATCTACTTTACTGGTTTTGCTTCTCTAGAGAATCCAGCCTAAGACAGTTTCCTAGACTATAATCTTTATGGGAACAGACCACCAGGTCTTTTCTCCCATGGAGCCACTGGGTCAGTTCGAACTGTTGACCTGTTGTTTAGCAGATCTTCTGTTTGGCAGCTAATCTAAAGATATTAAAATAGCTAATCTAAATATGCTCTGTATATTCAATAAAATATTAAAACACATGATAATGATGAGAGAAATGGAAACTATAATGAAAACTCGAATGAAATTTCTAGAGAAGTACATCAGAAATGAAAAATACCCTGGATGGGATTTAGAGAAGATCATATGTTTCAGAAGAAAATATTAGTGAATTTGTCATAGCAATAGAAAACTATCCAAAATGAAGCACTAAGAGAAAAAGACTGGGAAAAAAATGAGTACAGTATCAATGACATCTTGAATATCTCACAGTCTAATATATGTCTAATTGGCATTCAAAAAGGAGAGGATATGACAGAAAAAGTAATTCAAGAAATAAAAGTCAAAAATTTCCAAATTTGATAAAAACTACACTCACAGGACCAAGAACCCCAAGCAGAATAAAAATAAAGAAAACCATGTCAAGGGGCAACATAATAAAATTGATGAAAATCAGTGATAAAGAGAATAATCTTCAAACTAGTGGGAAAAAAAGACATTATGTGTACAGAGGAACAAAGAAAAGAATTACAACAGACTTTTAAAGAAACTATGCAAGTCAAAAGACAGAGTAGACACATCTTTAAAGTACTGAAGAAAAACTGTCATCAAAGATTTCTTTGTCCAGAAATATATATTTCAAATTTGAAAGCAAAGTAAAAAAAAATCAGGAAAATAAATACTAAGAGAATTCATTACCAGCAGATCTGCATTACAAGAAAAGCTTAAAAGAAGCTCTTCAAGAAAATGGGAAACAATACCTGCTGAAAACTCAAATCTGCGCAAAGGGAATGATGAGCACCAGGAATAATGAATATGTGGATAATATATATTTTTTTCATTTAAAAAAAATTTCTTTAAAAGATAATTGACTGAGTATAAGAATAATAATGTATTGTGGGGGTACATGATATATGCAGGTTTTCCTATTTTTATTTCTTCATGTTAACTTTAAAACAAACTTTTTCAGCTCCAGAAAAAAAATTCATTGATATTTTTATTGGAATTATATTAAGTTTATACATTAATATGAACTACCATTTTCATGATATTTAGTTCCTAGCCAAGAATGTGAGAGATTTTTCAATTGAAGCCCACTTTGTGTTTCCCAGGGAGTCCTAGTGGCATAGTGTTTAAGAGTTAGGGCTGCTAACCAAAAGGTCAGCAGTTCGAATCCACCAGTCACTCCCTGGAAACCCTATGGGACAGTTCTACTCTGTCCTATAGAGTGGCTATGAGTCAGAATTGACTCAACAGCAATAGGTTTGTTTTTTGTGTATGTGTTTGCGTGTGTGTTTCCCAAAAGCATTTCACTGTTTTCTTCATACAGATTTTTCCCATTTATGAGGAAACTTAGATCTTAAATATTAGGAACTCCTGATTTCTTAAGCTAAATTAGAAATGAAGATAAACTACTTCTGAAGTTAAAAGATGTCAAAGGTGAAAAGTGGAATTCCATTAGTAAAGGTTAATTTATATGATTTTTCAAAGACAATGTACTGTTTATAAAAATAAGTGAGGTAATTAATAACTATGTAATAAAATGAAATTTTAAATGTGCCTTCTTTCCCTTGAATTTGAGCCATTTTCTTTTAGTTGATCTATCTTCTACTAAAATTAAAAATACACACACTTTCTACCTTTTATAACAATTACTGAATGTGGGTATTGAAAACTCCAACTATAATTGTGGATTTGTGTATTTCTTTCAGTTCTCTGTTTTTGCTTCAAATATTTTGAAGATATGTTGTTAGGTACATAAACATTTAGCATAGTTCAGTCTTTGTAAATAGGCTCTTTTAACATTACATAATGTTATTCTGAAGTTTACATTGTCTGATATTAGTCATTTCAGTTTTATTTTTATTTGTGTTGGCACAGTATATACTTTCCCATATTTTGACTTTTAACCTCTCTGTCTATATTCAAAATAGGTTTCCTATAGGCAGCATACAAGTTAAATCTTAATTTTTAATGTAATTTGGCAAGTCCTTGTCTTTAATTTGCGTGTGTGGATCTTTACATTTAATCTAATTGTTGAAATGGTTGATTATTTTCTATTTGCTCCATGTATTTTTTGTTTTTCTTCTTTTTCTGTCTTTGAATTATTTTCTGATTCCTTCTTTTCTCCATTTGCTTATTATTTATATCTTTTTAAAATATTTTAGTAGTTTTCCTGTTGTTACTGTTAGTTGCCGTTGAGTCAATTCTGACTCACAGCAACCCCATGAGTGCAGAGTAGAGCTGCTCCACAGGGTTTTCAAGGCTGTGACCTTTTGGAAGCAGATCACCACAACTGTCTTCCAAGACTCCTCCTCTGGGTTGGTTCAAACCCCCAACTGTTCAGCTAGTAATTGAGCACTTAATCATCTGCACTACTCAGGGACTCCTGGTAGTTTCCCTAGGGTGTACAATATACATCCTTAATTTATTACAGTCTATCTTCAAATAATATTATACTGTTCTATGTGCAGGATAAAAACCTTGTAACTGTATATTTCCAATTTTTGTGATACTGTTGTCATATGTTCCTTTTATATATGCTATAAACTCACAATAATTTTACCACTATTTTTGCTTTAATCAATTATCTTTAAAGCAAACAAAAATAAGAAAAAATGTCTTTATAAATCACTTTATTCTAACCATTGAGATCTTCATTTCTTTGTATAGACATGTTTCTTTATAGTGTCAGTCCTTTTATCTGAACAATTTTGTCTTAGTTATCTAGTTTTGCTGTAACAGAAATACCACAAGTAGATGGCTTTAACAAAAAGAAATTTATTTTCTCAGTTTAGGAGGCTAGAAGTCCAAATCAGAGACCCTGCTCTAGGGGAACTCTTTCACTCTCTGTCAGCTCTGGAGGAAGGTCCTTGTCTTTTCAGCTTCTGCGTCCTGGTTCCTTGGATATCTCCATTTGTCTTGGCATCTATCTTACCTGATCTCTACTTCCCTAACTTGCATGTTTAATCTGTTCTACATGTCAAAAGAGAATGATTTAGTACATACCCTATACTAATCCTGCCTCATTGACATAATAAAGACAACCTATTCGTAAATGTGATTATAACCACAGACATAAAGGTTAGGATTTACAACACATAGTTTTGGGGGACACAATTCAATTCACAATAAACTTGAACTTCTTTTTATAGTATATATCTGCTAGTAATGAATTTTCTTGTTTTCCTGAAAAAGTTTATTTTTCACTTCTGAAATGTATTTCTCTGAAGCCCAATTTCCCTCCCCTAAAAAAAAAAAAATTTTTTTTTTTTTTTGAGTATGGGCCATACATAGTAACTGTTTTCTAACAAATAGAATCAGTTAGAAACGACTTGAGAGACTAGGTCCTAAAACATATTTCAGCTTTTGTCTTGCTGGCTTTCTCCAGAGTGGGTGACAGAACCACTGAGCAAAGCCATTCCTGAATCTGACCCACAAATTGTAAGAAATGTTTGTTTTAAGCTGCTAAATTTGGAATAATTTGTTACACAGCACTAGATAACTAATACTGGGGTTCTCTGGGCTTCTTGGACCAGTAGTTGCATGTTTTTCATTATTTTAGGAAATTCCTCTGTCATTATCTCTTCAAATATTTCTTCTGCCCCCTTTCTATCTTTTCATTTTGGGATTCCAATTACATGCACGTTAGACTGACGGATGTTTTCTCATAGTACTTGGATGCCCCATTTGCAGTTTTTCAACACTTGCCAAATCAGCCTTGTCATGAGACACCAACACCAGCTGAGCTGCAATTCCATCTCTGTAGGACTGACTCTACAGGGCTGTTCCTCTAAGATCCTAAAGTTCACTAATCCCAAACTCTTCCCTTTGCTCTCCCCCTAAGGGTGTTAACTACTTATTGAATTTGCTACTTTGGTGATATTTTATAGTTTTCTTGTTGCCTTTTCAGTTAATTAACAACTTACCCTACCTACTATTTTTATATTAAATTTTCTCTGCTCATATAATAGGTGTTTTAGTTATCTAGTGCTGCTATAACAGCAATACAACAAGTGGATGGCTTTAATGAAGAAAATTTATTCTGTCACAGTCTAGTAAGCTAGAAGTCTGAATTCAGGCACCAGCTCCAAGGGAAGGCTTTCTTTCTCTGTCAGTTCTGGAGGAAGGTCCTTGTCAACCATCTTTCCCTGCTCTAGGAGCTTCTCAGCATAGGGGGTCCCAGGTCCAAAGGACACACTCTGCTCCTGACACTACTTTCTTGGTGGTATAAGGTCCCCATGTCTCTCTGCTGACTTCTCTCTTTTGTATCTCAAAAGACATTGACAAGACACAACCTAATCTTGAGATTGAATCCTGCCTCATTAACATCATAGAGGTAGAATTTACAACATGTAGGAAAATCACATCAGATGACAAAATGGTGAACAATCACACAATACTGGGAATTGTGGCCTAGCCAAGTTGACAGGTATTTTGGGGGGACACAATTCAATCCATGACAACAGGTATGGTTTGTTTCCTGCCTGAGCCTTGCCTGATACAGAAATTGGTATAGGGAATCCCAATAAACAAACCCTCAAAAATGGGATTTTGAGACTGGTTTAATTGTGTTCTTGGGCTTGACCACAGTTCTGAGTTCCTTGCTATTACGAAGTGAGATAGTAGTGATCCATTGCATGAGACAGCATCACAATTATTCAATTATTACTGTAATGTTTTCCCAACTTATTTGATCATGGAATCTTTTGTTAAAAGAAGCATCTTGCAGGACTAGGGTTCAGCCAACTTTGGGAAATGCTGGCTTAGCATACTACTCTATTCATTGTATCCTCTCTGAACACATCAAGAATGTTCAAGTTGCTGCTCATAATGTATTCTCTAAATTGAGATGTCTTACTCATTGTTTGAGGCTCCATCCATGTTTTACAGTAACTGTTTACAGCTTTTCCGAACACTGAACCTCAGTACCCTCCCCAAAGGAAACAATCAATTGTATTACTTCATACATACCTCTAATATGGTCATTGGAAACCCTGGTGGCTTAGTGGTTAAGTGCTATAACTGCTAACCTAAGGGCTGGCAGTTCAAACCCACCAGGCGTTCCTTGGAAACTCTATGGGGCAGTTCTACTCTGTCCTATAGGGTCGCTATAAGTCGGAATCGACACGACGGTACTGGGTTTGGTTTTTTTGGGTTTAATATGGTCATTGTTACATAATATTGTAGTTGTTTACAAATCTGCCTAGATAGCTATCTGCCATTGTGTTGATTTTGACTCATGGTGACCTTAGTTTAGGTACAACAGAACGAAACGTTGCTTGGTTCCGCATCATCCTCAGGATTGCTGGCATGTACAAGTCCTCTGTTGTTGCCATGTGCCAATCCATCTCACTGAGGGTCTCTCTAACCATTGCCGGCCATCCACTTCACCAAACATGAAGTGCTTCTCTAGTGATTGATCCCTCCTCGTGACGTGTCCTAAGCAAGTGAGTCAGACGACGTTGTTGTTATCCATGAGGTGTTCACTGGCTAATTTCAGAAGCAGATTGCCAGGCTTTTCCTCCTAGTCTTGGTCTGCAAGCTCTGCTGAAACCTATGTACTATAGGTGACCCTACTGGTATTTGAGATACCAGTGGCACAGGTTCCAGTATCACAGCAACCCACGAGCCACCACAGTATGACAAATTGACAGGTGGGTGGTAGATATATCTGCCTAGCCCACTAGACATAACTGCCTAGCTCTTTGAGGGAGGTTCCTTGTCTGATCCATCTTTGTACCCTCAAGGCCTATCAAAGTGTCTGGCATACAGTAGGTACAATTGTTAATTTATATGGTATCATTCATGAGAATGGTTATGGAGGCTATTTATACATATTTACTTAAAAATTGAAGCACTTTGAATTTGCTGCCCCAAAGGAGGATAAACAGGCATTGTGTTAGTCATCTAGCACTGCTATAACAGAAATACCACAAGTGGATGGCTTTAACAAAGAGAAACTTATTTTCTCACAGTCTAGTAGGCTAGAAGGCCAAATTCAGGACGTCAGCTCCAGGGGAAGGCTTCCTCTTTCTGTAGACTCTGGAGGAAGGTCCTTCTTATCAATCTTCCCCTGAACTAGGAGCTTCTCCACGCACAAACCCTGGGTCCAAAAGACATGCTCTGCTCCTGGTGCTTCTTTCTTGGTGGTATGAGGTCCCCAACTCTCTGCTTGCCTCCCTTTCATCTCTTGTAAGATAAAAGGTGGTACAGGCCACGCCCCAGGGAAACTTCTTTTATATTGGATCAGGAACGTGACATGAGCAAGGGTGTTATATCCCATCCTAATCCTCTTTAACCACAGGCAGAGATCATGATTTATAACACATAGGAAAATCACAAAATGGAGGACGACCACACAACGCTGGGAATCATGGCTTAACCAAGTCAACACATACTTTTGGAGGACACAATTCAATCCATGACAGACATGCTTCATTATTTTAAATTAATTGTTTATAGCATTCTTACTATATTTTATAATTTTCCCCCAACACTGGAAGCTTGTTTCTTTTTTTCCATTTTACAAATATGTTTACCTTAGGCAAATAAATTTAGTTCGATAAGCATACATAGGGCAATTACTCTGTGCCAGGAACTATGCTAAGTCTTAAGTACAGGAACATGATACATATAAATCACCTGGAGCCCCAGTGGCGCAGTGGTTAAGAGATCAGCTGCTAACCAAAAGGTTGCCAGTTCGAATCCACCAGCTGCTCCTTGGAAACCCTATGGGACAGCTCTGCTCTGTCCTATGTGCCAGGAACTATGTCAAGTCTTAAGTACAGGAACATGATAAATATACTCATAGTTAAATAGCAATACATACTGTACTCAAATTTCAATATCGAAGCACTAAGTACAATAATGGAAGTATATATGAGTTTCAGGAGAAGTATAGCAGAGGTTACATAGTCTCTATGAGGAGAGGTATGAGGAAAGAGTTCTCAGAGAAGATTTCTGAACTGGAGTTTGAAAACTGGAGAGTTTTCCAAGCAAACCAGAAGCAACAGGCAGGAATAAAAGAATGGAGACAAGAAATCGTAGGGCTATAAAGAAGAGCAGTTTGGGGAGCATTAAGTACCAGATGGCTTGTGGTAGAAAATGAAGCTGGAAACTTAGGCAACAGTCAGGTTATAAGGATCTTAGATGACAATATAACGGACTCGGACTTCGCCAGTAGGTGATGGGAAGCCAGAGACGACAAACACTATTTGTTTTGCCTTTTCTGCATTAGGAGAGATCTATATAACATTCACTCAGCAAACAACTGTTAAGTGCATATAGTGCTCTGAATTAAAGTTC
The DNA here is from genome assembly GCF_024166365.1 of Elephas maximus indicus. Taxonomy (NCBI): domain Eukaryota; kingdom Metazoa; phylum Chordata; class Mammalia; order Proboscidea; family Elephantidae; genus Elephas; species Elephas maximus. The sequence continues at coordinate 48,676,143 of NC_064828.1, read as the reverse complement.
ATCATAAAGAACATTTTTGTTGAAAAGGTAAATAGCCTAGTTTTCACCTATAATTTCTATCCTCTCCAACTGATTCTTGGCATAAACTCACAGGACAGTATTTCTAACTCTGTAGCTAACACCAATACCAACATTTTTCAATCATTTCCACCAGGCAGCACATTTTTTAGCAACCCAGTTCATAAACTGTAATTAGTCTCCTATAAAGAATAAATTATTTCCTTTATTCTTTTCTAAATTGCATAGCTTTCATTTTATTTTTGTTACACGTTAATATCTATAAATATCTATTTAAGGTTAGGCCAAAGGAATCCACATCTTTTCAGCCTACGAACTCTTCTATTTAAAATGGAATTTTCTATTATAAGAAGGAAAAAAGAAATGAGAAAAATTTCCAAAATGTAAATAATATGCCTCAGGAAGGCATAAGAAAGATCCCTGGAAAGAAGACACTACAAATGAGTTAACAAATCCCAACTATTACCAAAGTAAATACTAAGATAAAGGTAGAAGTCCAGATATCAAACACAAAATTACATGGAGAAGTGAGATAATACAAATCAAATGGGCACCATTTAATTTTGTATTAGGGGTTCAAGTGAACAAATAAAACTTGAAATTTCAAAGTCAGTGATGGCAAAGAAAGGAATGAGCAAAATCTTGTTAAGGATGGTATTGTTTTAATGTACAAAATATTTCTAAATGTGTCTCATACCAGTAATCTACATATTTGAAAAAAAATCTCATATATAGATAATAAATGACCTGAAACTGGTTGTTAATTTGCTATAGAAACAAAAACTTGTAGTTACCTATTACAATATTCTCCTTTAACTAGAGGACCAGAGTCAAAGAAAATATTCTAACATTGCAAAGAAATCATATATTTGCGTTAGAGAAGGGGTGAGAGACTTAAATGAGAGGGTTGCTCAATTTGGAATTAGATACTGTGAAATTTTTTTCTGGATATCTCTAGACATAAGTGGACTATCAGCTGTATATCTTGTCTGCTAACAAGGGAACAGGCAAGATTTCTTAAGATCCTGTCAAGCCTGGTGATCCCACAAGTCTTTGGAAATAAAAGCCTAATTAAGAGGCTCCCTAGGGACAGGTCAAAGGGTTCTTTTAACCCTACTACCCTTATCGGTTAGCTGGTTACCCTTATCCCAGTTCCTTGATGCCCTATTCCTTCCCTTTCATTCAGCCTCCTCTAAAACTGAAGAATACACATTGTACAAGTTTCCATCTTTGTCCCCTGTACTGTAAATGCATTAGACTATTAGAATTAAGAGTTTTAAGTCCCTTGTCTCTTGTCTTTAAATTGATACTGCTTTTTTTTTTTAAGTGTTTTTGAACTTTCTTCTAAGACTTATTTTTTCAGTTGGACAATTTTTTTTTTAGTGATAGACTTTGCCTGAAAGATTACAAAGTCCTTCGAGCTTCTTTATAATAAAGCTATTTGATAAATAACACTTGGTCAAAGTTTAATTCAGTTTTATGTCCTAATTTCAAAGTTTGTGTTGCATGGAATTACTTAGGTTAAATTCCTGCTGGAATCATAGTGACCACTGCACTTCCTTGAAACAATTTTAGGGTTGAACGTCTCTACCGCACCACCCAGAAACTAGCAACTGGTGCACGTCTTAAAACCTGATATAAATTATTTGCAGATTTAAAGTCATTATTGTCATTCCTTTGGTAGTAAAACGAAGGCACAACGGAACACTTTTGTTTTTACATCCTCATTTTGCCCCGCATGAAAAATTACTGGCGTTAATTTGTGTAAGTATTAAACAAGCTTGTAGAGATGAGCACATTCTATCCAGTTATGGTAATTCTGTGTGAGTTATCCAACGTTTAGAAACACGTGCGGACACCGCCCTAGACCTGAACCCGATCTCTCCTGAGACCACTACACACTGGCATGTTAAAATTTCAACTTGTAATTCTGAGGCTCGAACTCTAACATTTAATGATAAATGTCCTCTTACCGACATTCATAAACACCATCTAATAGTCAAGGTACGTTTCAAGACGCAAACTCTAAACCCCTGCTTCAATCACCATCCCAGATACAACATCCGGCCTCGCTCTGGTCAGCAATTGCCGGCTCCCGATTCTAGGCACCGCGCCACACTGGCTGATCACCTGATTGGTGCCCGTGCTTGCCAGTCACACAGAAACGGTGGGAGCCTAAAAACCACGATCTAAATAAGACGCGGTGTTTTTACGTCATTTTCGAGCGGCAAAAACTGGAGGGAGGGGGCTGCGAACGCGCCTGGGTAGTGGTGGGGGCTGCCGGGGAAGGTGTCATGGCTGCTGCCGCCACGGAGCTTAGTCGCCCGAACAGCAGTGACAGGAGCTCGGAGCGGAGCTGCAGCCCCAGCCTCTGCCGAGAGGCGCTCTGCGAAACCTTTCGCTCCTTGCGAACCCTGGCTGAACAAGTGAGTAGTGACCTGAGGGAGCAGAGCGTGGGAACCGTACGGCCCCTCCCCCCTTTTCCCTGTAGTTAAGGGCGGGGGCCGCCGAGGGCAGCAAGCTGCAGGCAGCGGGAGCGGCTCAGGCCGGGGGAGGAACCCCGGCCCCTGCCGCCTCCCGGCGGAGGGAGGAGGATGGCTGCACAGACTTAGTTGCAGGGACCGGTTGCAAACTAGATTTCCTTGCAACTGTTCTCTTATAGGGTCGCTGTGAGTCGGAAGCGACTCGACGGCAGTGGATGTTATTATTCTCCCGTAGAGTGAGTGAGGACAGTGTAAATGAAAACCTGGTTCTCGGAGAGAGTGAATGCGGAAAAGCTTCTCTAACGGTTTGGGAGGCGTCTGACGCTGAGTTCTTTTTCCTCCAGTTCCTTTTAGAAATTGGCTAGTTAGTGCGGCCTGAGATTGTGGGAAAGCGCTCACTGTACCGTTTTTGGGTCGATTTGCTCTTATGAGTCACTTGTTTTTTTTTTGTTTTTTGCTTCTGGACATCATTTGCATCTATTACGCTTTCAGACGGGGAGGAAAATAAAAGGAATTAATCGAAAATACTTACAGCATAAAGTTGGATGGGTTGCCCATGGTTAATCTGTTTGCATGAGAGCTCTTCTTTTAATTATTAACTAGGCTAACTGATAAATAACTTGCATAAATGTCTTAGTAAAATTGGGTTTGAAAGAAATGAGCTCCTTACTCTGTTCGGATCAACTCACTGTTTGGTTTCAATTACAATTCAAAGCAAATTTTAAATGAAAAACAACCTGAAGAGATGTTTATTTGCCTACTTTCTAAAAGGAAATATTTTGTATCTTAGATGGAACACTTTCTAGCTATACAAGTTTGTTCTGGAACTGGTAGTAATGCCTGTGGTCAAGTAGACACAGCAGACGTCTGTGTTGAAGATAACGGTTAATTCTTAAGAAAATAAAGCATTTGTCCAATTTATGGAAATTATTTTTTAAAGCCTTCAGTATATGGAGAACTAATTTTTTAAAGTTATTTCAATATTTAAAAAAAAATTCTAGCATGCTTGTCATGATTTACAAAGAGCATTACTTTAAACACTCAGCTTGGTATAATGGAACAATTATTAATGGAATCTGCTAAAAGGTAGAATATAGCTTTTAAACTTGGTTACTTGCCAAAGACCAAAAAATATTTATGAAGACTTGAGGACTTTTGATTAATTATTGTTAACATTTTAGCCTTAAGACCCAAGACTTCTAAATGTTTTAAAAGTTAGAGAACTTTTTATTTTTATGGTGTGGCTATTAGAAATTTAAAGTTTAGTCATACTCTAATGCCAGGATGAAAAAAGTTTATCCTATTATTTACAGAAGGTATTTCTGATTCAGTAATGGAATATTTATAAAAATCAACATTGAGGAATGATTTAAACTTTCTAATTTCGTGTTCTGAATTTTTCAAATTCATTTAAAAATTGTAAACATTCAGGTATTCTGTAGGTACAGTAGAGATGTGATTAAAATCTACTCTTGTCACCTGTCAGAAATGTTTAATATAAATATTTGGTGAGTTTACATGACGCAGTGAGGGAATCTTTTATACAAGTGTCAAAAATAAAATTGTCTCGTCAATTAAATGCTAATCATTTTGGTAATATTCTTTCAATTTTGAGACATATTATTTAAAGATAAGAATAAAAACCAGAGTATTATAATACTTATAAAATCACTTCAGGGGAAATCACTGCTTCCTTTTGCAACAGGTTTGAAGGATTTAAAATATATGCCTAAACTCATTCTGTATAATGCCATTGTATTATTGGTTCTCTTCAATAGGAAGCATAAAATTGAACTTTAAAAAGTATTTCTATCCCAGATTGAAAAATGTACTAATTTTTGCCAAGTTTAACCTTATTGCTTGCCTCCGGATGGCCCGTTTTACCAAGTTAAAGAATTGTTTATTGTTAGCTTGGATTGTCTTATTAATGAAGTTTTGACTGACTGAAAATGCATATTTAATTGGCCTATATTAATAGCAGACTAATATAGATTTTTGAGTGAATGGTGTACCACTACAAATTCTATAGGGTAAAATGCAGAGAAAATTTGTTGATTAGATAGTTGAATGTATTAGGATAGTTTTCAAGTTAATTCATGACATTATTATATGGCTTTCTTGAAAGACCAAGTATCCTTATTGCACTTGAAGGCTTTCATAATTGTGTTGAATTGAAACGAGAATACGATCCAAACATTTATTTTTATTTTCCCTAAGTTACTCTTTTCTCTAGAAAATTTGATGCTTTGCTTTGGTTGAGAATTTGCCTGCTTTACTCCAAACCATATTCATAAATTTGTTCTACTTGCTATAGATCTCTTTGAGGCCTGTAAAAGTGTAGTAGTAGTTTACTTCCATACAAAAGTTGTTGTCTAACAAACTCTTTATGAAAGACGTTAAGGGAATGTAAACTAAGAGGCATTAATCTTTGCCAGTACAGCCTACATAAAAATTTCTATTTCTTTAAACTTGTCTAATGTGAACTTTAAATGCTTCTGATCTCATGTTCAAAGGACAATGAATTTGTTTCAAAGTTTTCTTTTAGTATAGTGTTTTTTTATTGGATACATTGCATCTCTGGTTCCTTGTACAGTAATTTTTATAGTCACACCTGATAAGACCTATATTTGAATTCATGCACCACTTGTCTTTATTTTGTTGAAGGCATGACTAATTTTTTAATAAATATTTTCTGATGAATATGTGTATTTAACTTGATTCTACTATGCGTTATATCCTTATAGTGTGCAATATATAAATATGTTACCCTAGAAAACTTTATGGTGATCTCACTTTTATTCACTCAACAGACACTACAGATAGAGGCTCTCACTCTAAATTTTTTCTGATTTTGATATTAATTTTATATTCAGGTTCTTGGTAGTTTTCTGGATATAATTTTATCCTAATAGATCACTCATATCCAATTTATAAGAAAATTTCATATAATGAGCCCTCACACCTTACTAGAAAATAGTATTTAACAACAAAAGATCTGGACATTCCATCCAGACTCTGGGCATTAATTTCACTGTTGTGGAAAAGTATTTGTTATTTATTTTCAGATTTCTACAGCTAAATAAGTTTATTTTTTATTTGAAGTAGATCAACATGTTGCCATTTATCCCTGGATTTTATAATGTATATGAATAATCTTGAATTTAAATTATTTTTAAAAATAAATAAAAATCGAAAACAAAATGTGATTCAGAAGACATCAGAGTCATGATATATTTCAGGTATGTATGTGTGTACATATTTAACAGAAGGAAGTGTGCATATTAGAGCTTCAGTAATAGACTTGTGCTTCCCTGTTTAATGCTCTGAGTTAGTAGTAGGATTCTGAGTAGAGAAAGCCTGTCTTGGACTGTATCCAAAGATACCGAAGTATCAAAAGAACCTTTGTCGTTCCTGGGTGGTTTCACTTCAAAGATGATCCCATTACACAGACTCAAGAGTAGAATTAGAACAAAAGGTCACTGTGAATTGTTACAAAAATCTGCACCTTTCTTGGACTTTATAAATGATAACTAGGTAGAGAATTTTAATATAAGATTAAAAACTTGATAACTGAGCAAAATAGGCATGTGTTATTCTGTAGAAATCTTATTTTTGTGACAGTCCCATATGTACAGCTTAATCATTCAATTTTTGTGGTGTTGCTGGTTTGACCTTTTGAAGCTTAACCTCAGAGATGATGTGGTGAAAATTACGATTGATTGGAACAAGCTCCAGAGCCTCTCGGCATTCCAGCCTGCATTGCTCTTTAGTGCACTTGAGCAACACGTTTTATATTTACAGGTAAATTTCTTGTTAGACATGTTAACTCGATATTGAGAATAGAAATTAATTGTGATTAAATTATAAGCTGGGTATTTGTCAGTTCTGTCTTAACATTCTATGAATAGAGTTATTAATAAAAGGTTGCTTACATCCATATTGGATCCAAATCTTTTAATTTACATAGCGATCAGGGCAGTCATAGGAATATAGCCCAATAGGCCAATGTGGGTACGAAGATTGAATGAATGCATTTCTATTCAATTCTAGACTTGCATTGAAAATTCAATACAGTTCCATCTATGGTGGGTTATAATTAAGCAATAAGACACGGCAGGTGTGTGTCATGCTATGCTAATGATTCCATGCCTTGGGTGAGTTTGGAGGCTCATGGAGTGCTTTCAGTGGTTCAAGAAGTGGCATTATCCCAGCATGACACATCCTGGAGTGTCTATTGCAATTAAACAGTTTCAGCATAGTTTTTAAAAAGAAAGTAATTTCTGTGACATTAATGTCTCATCTTAGTAAGTAGCCAGTCACTATTTTATCCTTCTTTTGCTTAACAATTTTAAATAACTTGTTCTTTATATCAAAAGTCAACATGAAATTGTTATTTACAACAGAATAATATTTAGTATTATGACCTTGCTGGTTTCTAATTGAGCATTTCTGCAGTTATAATTGATGTAAGTTTGCAGTTTATCTTTAATCAAAGTGTAAAATGTGTAATACCAAAAAAATAAGTGGAAGAACTGTTTGGATTGGTCAGTTTACAGCTTTTAAGGTTTCAGAAGAAAATTTGGTCATCGCAAATAATGGAAGCAAAATTGTAGGTATAAAAAAAATTGGAACATTGATAAGTGTTGGTGTGTTTTAATTAATGGAATATACTTTAATTTTAAGCCATCCCTTTACTTCAGTGACTTTGAGAAAATTTAACTCTCTGTTTCATGTTAGAAGTAATACCTAACCCTAGTTTTAAATGACAGAAGCAATAAGCTGTAGAACTCAAGTGAGGCCTAATTGTGTGTGGAGGGGGGTGAGTAGTATAATTTACATTATACAACAGAGCTTCCCCCCCCCTCCAGTATAGTGATCTAGAACCAACCAAACTCGTTGCCATCACATCAATTCCAACTCATAGTGATCGTGTAGAACTGCCCCACAGGGTTTCCAAGGCTGCTGGAAGCAGACTGCCACATTTTTCTCTTGCAGAGTGGCTGGTAGGTTTGAACTGCTGACCTTTTGATTAGCAGCCAAGCACTTAACCACTGCACCACCAGGGCTCCTTGCCATAGTGATAGGCACCTGTTTTCAGCTATGCATGTTGGTAGGTTTTTTGTTTTTTCTCTCTTGTTCATTTTCTTTTTTTAAAATTTAATTTCATGACCTAAGAAGATATCCTGCCATGTCAGGAAAAGCCTGAGTGTTCACTCAGCATAACACCTATATATTTCATGTCTGCTCTCTCATTCACTTTGGCCAACTGCAGTTTCAAGTGGAGAATCTCCAGTGATATAGTGATAATGCAGGGCTTTGCTGAGTGAGAGCACTGGCTCTCGTGTTAAGGAGGAAAAATACTAAGCCTTAGTGTTCTGAGGAGGCATTTGAATGACATGTTAATTAAGTGGCATTGCTGCCAGAGTCTGAGGCTTTGATTTGGCACAAAATAAAAGATGAGTGACAGAATGATTCCCTCAAAGAAAATTTAAAATTTCCTCAGGTTTTCTTTCTTTTTTAAAAACAAATTTATAGCAAATGATAATGGTTACAGTAGCAGAGAACAACAAACACTCAATATGTGGTCAGATTTATGTATCCTGATACGCCAACTTCTTATATTTGGTAATTGATATTAAATGTTATATTCACTTAGTAGAAATTTCTATAAATATGCTAAATATGTCATTAATTTTGATCAGTTTGAACCCCAGCAGATGGAATTGTGTTCTTCTCAGCCCTTTTTAGCAAAACTTCAGCCTCTGATTAAAGAGGAGAGTACAACTGCCGTTGAAGAGATAGGAAAAACAGAAACGGGCAACGAGAATCAAGTAAATGCCACATTTCCCGTTGGCGACCTGCAAGAGGAAGAAAAGCACAAGGATTGTGATTTAGGAGATGTAAAAAAGACACAAATTCATTTCGATCCCGAAGTAGTTCAAATAAAGGCTGGAAAAGCAGAAGTAAGAAGTTTTCATTAGGGGGAAGTGTAATTTTTTTTTAAAAAATCTTAGCATTTTTGAATTGATAAAACATGCATATTTATTTGTAGATTGACAGACGAATATCTGCATTTATTGAAAGAAAACAAGCTGAAATCAATGAAAACAACGTCAGGGAATTTTGCAACGTTATTGATTGTAATCAAGGTAACTCCCTAGAAGTTAATTTTTATAGTGTTTTAAGCATAATTTTTACAGTTGCTCTGATCTTTCATTTGTTTTTAAAAATGGATAAAATTAACACCACAATTCAGTTTATTTCACAGGTTTATTTGGGAACCAAGGTAGCCTGTTTTTCTTCTGTTTAATGCTAGGCTGTACTGTAAAAATAATTTTCATTTTGGTTACACAAAATCAATAAATGCTAATGTAGAAAGGCTAATGTTTACCACAGGGAAAAGATTATTTTAAAGTTCCTTTCAAAAATGAAGGTGAAGTATGAGTGGCAGGGTTGTTTGATCTCATTAGTAAGAAGGAACTGAGCTGAATAGATTTCAAGTCTATAAATGTACTTATGTAACTATGATGTTAATACCAAAAATGAACTTAGTAAAGTAAATACTCCTCAAGAGGGAGCAGTTTTCTCACTACTCCTGAGCTGTCTGAAATGTTTTATGTCACGATAAAACCAATTTGTCGTGAAGGCCATGTATCTTATGGCTCTTCTCCTTCTTTCACAGTGCATGATTTTCATCAGATTCTCCCTTCCCTCTCCACTCGATGCTGTAGTACATTTACCGATCTGCAGAATACAAAACACTGCAAAGCACTGCCATCGGTCACACTTAGGCATCGCAGTAATAATCAGAACAAGGAGACAGATAGTTCTTAGGAAAGATCATGGACAAGAGTTCATAATTGAAATGAATATTTTCTTGTTTTCTCTAATATCTCTTGGCTAATTAATATAAACACAGAACTCTCAGATGAACGTAGACATGATTCATATCACATTGGTAGACTAATTCTTTTATGAGTGAAATAATACAGCTTAAAGTTGGGTCCTGTGTTCAGCTTTTTCCACTATTAATGTTACACATGTATACCTCTAAATTTGGTATATTTGCCTGTTAGCTTTTCAGAACAGGTGCCACAGTGGCAAAACCTCAGGTACCACAGTCCAACTGCAAGTAACTCAGTAGAAAGGGTTTGTTGAGAGAGCAAGCGCATGTGTCACTAATGTAATTCCTCTGTTCTCCGTGCTAACTCTATTATTATAAACCACCAGGGGATAGAAATTGACAAGAATTGAAATGCTCAGCAGGATTCCTTGGCCCATTCAATCCCTTGCTGGCTCAAAACAGTGCTGGCAAGAATTGCTGTGGAGAGTGACTAGCACTCCTACATTCACTGTCTTCACACCATGCTGAATTTCTCACTGATGGGTCAGTTAATCTATACATTTGGAATATAGCTCAGGAATGGATGATAGCTTCTTTTTTTTAACACTTAGCCCCATGAAATGCTCAAAAGAGAATGGTGAAGTGATGGCCCTTTACACATATTTTCAGGTGTCTTTAAAAGAAAGAAAATGACTGTTTGGTATCTAGATATAAAAGATAAGTGAATCTGGAATTTTATTCACAATTTGATTTGTCACTAGTACTACTTTGTTAAGGAAACTTAGACTGAAAAAATACAAATGTATTTTAATGTGTTACTGTGTTCTTTTAATACCTCTCAATTTGACCTAAATCTAAACAATGGATTGAGGAAAAAAAAAAAAGGAAATCAAATTCTGTAGGGAAAGAAGAGTTTTCTTTCAGTATCTGATTCACCATCCGTTTTTATAAAATAACTGAAGGGTAATTTTGCAGAAAATTTTTTGGCAATGCATGTTTTTACTTAATATTTTAAGTATTACAATACTTACAATGTTTATGTATTAGGTTAATGTCTTTCCAGTCTTCCTCCTTGGTTTAAATTTATTCATTATTAAATTATTAAACTTATTTATTGATATCTAATTTGAAAATATTCACTATTCAGCTTGGAAAAAAAATGGAACAAATTTTCACGACATCTGTTTCCTAAATCGGATTTTTTGAAAGGAGTAGGATGGACCGAGGTAGACAGCTTTTGTGGTTAGGGATTTTTTAAGTGACCGTTGGAAATCTAGGTAAAATGGGAAGGTATGTTATAATTGAAGTCTCAAGATCTTTTTTGTGTGGAGCTCTGAAATTAAAAGTTGTTAAATGTATAGTTGTTTTTGTTAGATGTTCACCGGTTTGATTAGCAAGTGATACCAAAGATGCTGGATTTTGAAAAAAGGAATTTCAGTAAAAATAATGAGTTCTATTCTATGATGAAGTAAAGTGAATAATGCCTTTGGCTTAGAATTAAAATATTCCTATAATATATAAACTATTTTCTCCAGAGATCAAGATGGTTTTTAGGGATATTGGTTTTCATTAAAAATTAATTGATGTCACTAAATTTTGAGGCCTTTTGTGTATGTAAATCTGAAAATTAGATGAGTAGATATTATGATAAGTTTTGAAAGGGCAGAAAAAGCCACTAAAGTTTATCTTGTAGATGACAGTTTAATTACTATTTAAAATTATATCTTCTTATTATGAGTATTGTTAATATGAACCGTTGGAAATTTATCAAAATCTCACAGATGTGAAGTTAAGAGTATATTTAAAGTTTTATCATCTGAATTTTCCACAGAAAATAGTTGTGCAAGAACTGATGCCATTTTTACCCCTTACCCTGGATTTAAAAGTCATGTAAAGGGTAAGTAACCACAAGATAATATTGTCATCACTGGCAGAAGCTTATTCTAGACTATTAGCAAAATGGAATCATTTGTTTTTATTTAAAAACAAAACAAAATAAATCTTGCTTTTTTTTATCCCTGGGTTTGTAGTTAGATGGCCTTTATGAAAAGAATATAAAATATTGTTAAGAGCTCTGGTGGTGCAGTGGTTAAGCACTTGGTTGCTAGCCTAAAGGTCAGTGGTTTGAACCCACCAGCTGCTCTGTGGTAGAAAAGACCTGGGAATCCCATGGGGCAGTTCTGCTCTGTCCGGTAGAGTCATTATAGGTCGGAATTGACTACAGCACAGAACAGCAATAACATTAGGGAAACAGAATTCTTGGTGTTTGAAATGCAAATTTACATAAGCTCAACCTTAGTTTCTAGAGTTGTGAATACTTACGGACCACAGACGAGACCTGAAGGAGTTCAAGGGCCGGGTCATAAACCTAACAGCATGCTTCGAGATTGTGGTAATCAGGCTGTAGAAGAAAGACTGCAAAATATTGAGGCTCACTTGCGATTGCAAACAGGTAAGCAAAGTGCTAGGTGGTGCCCCATAATGTGCTTTTGCGAGTGGTTAGAGAAACTCCAGTTCATTTAATCACCAAATAGTCAAAGAACACCTGTCCTGTACAAAACATTGTTCTGGTTGCTGTAAAAATGAATAAAACACTGTCTCTGCTCTCAAGAAATTTACAGTTCTTGTTTATGCTCTTCTTCCTTTCACTCTTCTCACCACTTTTTCAAATCGAGAGTGCACTATTAGAATGGGAACAAGTTCCAAATAGATCCTGATATTCTCAGTGTCCTGAATTCACAGCTGAAAACTAACAGACTTTTTCCTGCCACCATTTGCATAACTTACTATGACCACTTCTCATTCTTCTCACCCACCTACTGTGCTAGATACAACGTGTCAATAAATGTGATCCTAGTCCTCAAGGATGTCTCAGTGAAATTAAGCATATAAATAATGCCGTAGGTACAGTTAACCAACATTTATTGAACAATATTAAGTGCCAGCCACTCTGAAAGCGTTATGCATGTGTTAGCTCACTTAATATTTGACCCCTTCTGAGGTGTTGGTGCTGTTATCACTGTACACGTAAAGAAACTGAAGTTCAAATAGCTCAAGCCACATGTCCAAGGTAGTGACAACTGGAATTCAAAATGTCATCTTAGCTGGCTACAAAGCCTGCGTCTCCCTTGTTTAGTACCAGGTCCTGTTGATTTTGTCATCTAAATATCTCAGATCTTCCCTTTCTGTCTACCTGCACCGCTGCTACTCTAGTTGAAGCTACTGTGGTCTCTCCCTTCAACTGATGGAGGAATATTAACTGATCTCTTCAGCACTAGACTTCCTCCTCTAGACCATTCTCTATTCTGTAGCCAAAGGGGTTTTTCTCAAGCTCAAATCTGATCTTGTTATTCCCCAGCTAAAAAGACTTTTAATGATTTTCGGTTGCCCTTAAATGCGTGTCAGACTTAGTATTTACTCATTTGTTCAACAAATAGATATTAAGCTCCTATTATATAAGCCAGGCACTGTTCTGTTGCTGAGAATACATCTGAACAAAAATTCTAGTTGGGGAGGCCAGGCGGCATAAACAATAAAGAAATTATATGCTATGTTAGAGTAGAGGAGCAATGGATAAAAGCAGCTTGACCAAGAGATGGGAAAGGAAATTGGGGTGGGAAAGGGTTGTATTTTTAACTAGCATGATCCACATCTAGTTCTAGCCACATCTCTGGGCTTCTTACTTCCCCTGCTCATTTTGCTATTTTAGCCTTTACCCATGCTTTTCTTCCTCATCCCAGACCATTGGGGGTTCCCCTTTACCTAGTCTCATAACACCTGGTGCTCCCTGCCCTCCTTTATAATAGTTATCACAGCTCTGTCTCCTCAATGTCTATCTTCCCTGTAGATAGTAAGGTCTGTGAAAGTAAAGTCTGTGTCTGTCATGTCCATTACTTTGTGCCTATTGCAGTGCCTATGTGTTTGTTGAGTGAACTATTGCTCATTTCACCTTTTCAGATATGTGCAAAGGACACTCGAGACACAAAGTTAGGACACAGAGACCTCAGGGGAGGTCAAGGGATGGTATCCCTGATGAAATGATATATGAGACCTTGGAGGATTAGTAGTGATTTTCCAGCAGGCAGGAGAAGAATATTCCAGAAAGGGAACAGCATCTGCAAAAAGCACAGGAGCACAAAATATGGTTCAGGAAACATCTGCATCTAGTTTAGCTGGAGTATTTGCTGGGTGGAGGTGGAGGAAGATAAGAGAATGAGTAAGTCTTTGAGGATAATGAGAGATTAGTGCTAAAAATTAATCCCTTTCCCCAAAAGTAGATGAATTTAAAATGTAACTGTATAAATCATTTAATTTACTAAGTTTCTAATAGTATCAAGTAGTTATTTTATTTTTTAACAAATATCTGTTGACTGCCTGCTACATACCAAACACTCTTTTAGGTATTAAACCAACAACCAAACCAAACCTGTTGCCGTCGAGTTCGTTCTGACTCATAACGACCCTGTAGGACAGAGTAGAACTGCCCCGTAGGGTTTTCAAGGAGTGCTTTGTGGACCTTTTGGTTAGCAGCCATAGCTCTTAACCACTACGACACGAGGGTTAATGATGTAGTCACAGTCCCTGGCTTTAAGGAATTTATAATCTAATAGGGAAGAGGGTCATCCTGATGATGAAGTGGCATGTTAAAGGGACTGTGAAGGAAGGGTGTGGTGGGAGCACAAAGGAGCCTCCACATGAAGAGGTTCAGGCAACGTTTCATTGACAAAGTGAAGCTTGAACTGGCTCTTGAAAGGTTCAGAGATGAGGCGGAGGACATCCTAGGCAAAGGGAGCAGCATGGGAAAAGTCAGATGGATAAATTGTTCATTTTATCATATTCCAGAAAAAGAACAAACAAGGTCCTGAGATAGAAAACACATACTTAAAGAAAAAAGTGTTACTAGAATTTTATATTTAACAAGTTGATACATTTGATAGGAAAATGTGCCCGTATTCTTTAATTGCATAATGATTGTGTAATCATGTATTCAGTCAGTAAATACTGAGCACCTGCCACGTGCTAGGCATTGTAGTCTGTGAACTAATGTCTAAGAGTCCTAGGTTTGTGCAGTGTACAAGCTATACAGCCATACCCAATGAAGAAAACATAAAACTTGATGTTCTCTTGGAGCTTATGTTACAGTGGGGAAATAGACAATAAGCAAAATATATAGGGAACGTCAGGTGGTGGTAATGATATGGAGGAAAATGAGGAGGGCAGGGTGTGCCAGGTAAGAGGAGCTGGCAGGACTGGACTGGCAAGTTGGAATTAACGGCAATGGATTTTAGTCAGAGAAGGCCTTACTGATAAGGTAACTTTTGAGCCAAGACCTGAAATTGATAACAGAAGCCTTGGGAATATGGAGACAGAGGGAGCTGCAAGTGCTAAAGCTTGGCCTAGTCGAATAACAGAAAAAAGGAATAGAGTGGCAGGAGCGATAGGAGTGTGAGAAGAATGTCCAGATTGTGTAGGGCCATGTAGGCCATTGTAAGGGCTTTGGTTTTTTAATCTGAGTGAAATGAGAATGTACTGGAAGGTTTTGAATAGAGAAGTGGCATGACCTGACTTACATTTTGGAAGAATCATTGTCTACTGTATTGAGAATAGACTCTGGGAAAAGGGTAGAAGCAGGAAGACCAGTTGGAGGTTGTGATAGTCACGTGAAAGATGGTGGCAGTCTGGACCAGAATGGTCACAGTGGAGGTGGTGAGAAATGAAAGGATTCTAGATATAATCATAAACTTGAAATTTGAGTGATCTTAGTTTACCATTTCCCTTCCCTCCTCAGAAAGTTTGTTAGTTCAGAGTTGTAGTAAAGCCCTCTTTAACATTTCCAGGTTGAAGGAGAAATGAGGCATATAGGTAGAAATGCGAATTGAGGAAAATAATGATGTGATGTATTGCAACCACTCAATTGAATTGTCAGTTGTCACTGTGCAATTTTTGCCTCCCAGGTTACTACCAAAACCTATCAGAAATACAAATTGTTCTATATAGGAACCATTTCAATATCTTGTGAAATGAATTTAACAGAAAACAAAATGCCTGTCAATATAAGAAGTATAAGTGAGGCCTGGGGAGGAGGTATGAGTCGGAATTGACTCCATGGCAACAGGTCTGATGTTTTTGGTTTTGGGTAGGAGGTATAAAATAAATTGTACCCGGTACAACATGAAAATGAACTAAGGATTTCACTCAATTTTACTTTTGTTCAATAATTTGCTTAAGTTTAAATATTTCCCGTTCCTTTGTGTTTAAGTGTCTTTGCATGGTATTTTAAGAATAAAAATTGTGAGAGAAAATTATTCAATAGTATCTCAGAATTTTCTTTTGTATTTAGGTGGTCCGGTACCAAGAGACATTTATCAGAGAATTAAAAAACTTGAGGATAAAATCCTTGAATTGGAAGGCATGTCTCCAGAATATTTTCAATCTGTAGTGAGTATATCTTTGATAGATGAATTAAAATGTTATTTTATTTCAGAAGTCTTCATTGTGTAACAATTCACTCGTTGATGTGCTATGTGCAAAACACTGCTTTAATAATTCAAAGATGAATGAATACAGTCTTATGCAGGGAGATTACCTGAATATCGTATTACAGACTCATAATTTTTAAAGTAGGGGTACTATTGTTAAACATTACCCGAATTCTGAAACTTAAGCCATTTTCATGGCATAAGTCATTCTGAATAGTGATCAGTCCTGTCACTATGAACTTGCTGTCTTGTAAAACAAAAGTGTTCCCTGGGACCTTGCTCTGTCACTTATCCCTTCTGTCTCTTCAGAGGCTTCTTCCCTCACACTCATCTGGCTTATAAGCATGCTCACATTTCTCCATACTAAATAAACACCTCCAGCTGCCACCCCACCTTACTCTTTACCATAACCACCAAACTTTTTCAAAGACTAGTCTGTATTTGTCTGATTCCTGAACTCTAGCATTTACTTATGCGTTCATTGATTAATTCTGAGGTCTTTTTCCAGGGATGTTAAGACACACTGTTGTGCTAGTAAATATCTTTGGCACAGCCGCAGTTTTTAGACAAGCAATCTTGAGCTCATTGTGTTATTTTCCTCAGTCTTCTGAGGTGATCATGTGTAACACCTGCCTTTTCTGAGGTTTTTTTTTCTTTTAAAGCAATGACATGTTAGAAAGAATGAGATTGTACTAAAGCTCTTATTTCTGAAAAATTATGGAAAGTAGTTTGCTCGTATTAGCATGGAATTGTGTAAGTCACCTGGCGAAAACGTACTGAAGACTCATTTTAGGCATAGCAACAATTTTTCCAAAGTTATAGATTGGAAGGAAGTACAGAAAAGAAATATTGCCAGAGGAAGAAGGCAAGTTACATAACAAGTGGGCAGCGAGTCCTAAATATCAAGAACTTCCTGGTATGTCAAATGAGGCTTACAAAACTACTAAGGACGGAAACAAAGATTAAGTGAGATAATACTAATTAAGCATTTAGCACAATAAGTAAAGTATTAGCTATTTTCACTTAGTTTCTAAAACCATCTGTGAAATGGCTGTATAGTGTAGATAAGTCACTCAATTCTTCTGGCCTTCAGTTGTCTAATTTAGAAAATTTGTTGGTTATACTGTATAACTAACAAATGTCTGTCCACTTTTAAGATTTTATTAATCTTTGAATATATCTTAGAAAACTTTATAAAGATTTTACGGCTTTTGCTACAACAGTCATTAGATTTTTCACATTCAAGTTCTTTTCATTAAGTAATCCCTAGGAAAACTTATTTTTCTATTTCAGTTCATACGTTGTTAAATCTCTTCTCTGATTCTGATTTATGAAAGCTTAACATAAAGCTATTACTTATACTTGGTTAACAAAAGGACATGACCTTCAAATCATAATCTTGTTTTGGGGGGATTGGTTATATATAGGTTAGATGTTTGGTTAAAGAGATAGTAGTAGTTAGATTTTAGGACCTTAAATGCTATGCCAAGAAGTTTAAAGTCTGTTCTCCAGACAGGGGGGGAACTATTGAAAGCATTTGAGCAGGGAAAGGAGTTGTGAAAGCTGTGTTTAAAAAGATTTATCTAATACTAGTGTGGGAGATAGATGAAAGGGAGAGAGTAAGGACAAGGAGACAGTATTATGCTAGCATAGATGTGAAGTGAGATCCTGAACTAGGGGCAGGAGAGTGAGAATAGAAAAGACTAATGTAAGAGACGATAGGAAGGAAAACATGACAAATACTGATGATTGATGGGATATAGAAAGAGATACGGAGCAAGGATGAGTCCAGTTCCTGGTAGGGAAAATGGTGCCATCATTGACAGAAATAAGAAAATCTGGAAGAAGAGGTGTTTTGGAGGAAATGTGAATTGAAGTCATAGCAGGATATACGGATAGAAATATCAGACATATGGGCCTTAGACTTGAGATAATTGGGAGAGTCTGTGTAGAGGTGATAGTTAAACGTCTACACAGCAGAGATAGCGGGTAAGAACACTGTGACTTTCAGGGACAGGAAGCATTATAAATGTAAACAGAGCTCACCCTGGATATATCAGGCATTCGGAAAAGGATGAATGATGACAATCTGTGATAGAACTAGTGTTTTTTTTTTAATTATTTCCAGATCTGTTAAAACTGCTAATATATATTTGATTAGAAAAATCAATTCTGGATTAGTATTAAAAGTGACATATCCAAATTAATAGTGCGTACAAAGAAGCACAAAACACTGGAAAGATTTAAACATTCAGACTGACTGTCCTTTAGGTGTATATATATATATGGCACAGGCCCAAAGGGAAAGAAGATTTCACTCTTGCCTTTCCATAGTAGAATGAATGGGCCATCTTTAGGAGCCATACTCCTCACTTTTGGCATAGAGCGAGCTCTAGGATTGTCCTTGCACATTAGAGGAGTTGAGCACACACTCTGTTGAGGACATAGCACGTTTTTTCAGCACTCTCGCCATCCTCATGGGCAGGGAGTACACACGTGGTAATTGCATAATATTGTATAGCCTTCAAACATGTACAGGAGAGACTACACATGTGTAACATAGTCCTAGCTTCTAAAGTTAGGAAGTAAGGGAAGCTTGGGCCCATTGAATTTTTTAAGTATTGAACTTTTGTTGGAAATTGAACTTCTAAACTTTGAAAAGATTTTAATTAAGATGCGTTTATCCTGAGTCACATATGGAGCCCAAGTGGCGGAGTGGTTAAAGAGCTTGACTGCTAACCACAGGGTTGCTGTTTGAATCCATCAGCTGCTTCTTGGGAACGCTGTGGGGCAGTTCTGTGCCCTGTGGGGTTTCTGAGTTGGAATGGACTCGACAGCAGTGGGTTATCCAGACTCACACATAGATGAATTGTACATAGATGAATTGTAAATACGGGAGAGTTTCTGATAGTTGGATGGAAATTTATCATCATGGGTAACATCAAGCATAACATGAAAAGGGAAACAGAAAAAAATGCAAGTTGTATTTAGTTAATAAAACAAAACTAGATTAAAATTCTTTTCATTTTGTGAAACAGACATAAAACTCTAAAAAAAAGTTAATATATATAAAACAAGAATCATGATGCAGGTTAATAATTGTTGCACCTTTTAATGTATTAATTCGTAATGTCTTTACCCATACATTAAACAGATTTGAATGTGGTAATGTTTTCAAAATTTAAGGGCATAGTTTAACAGACCATTTAAGGGATATGATCCTTTTAAGTATTTCCAACGAATTACTGATTTTAAATTATGACACTTGAATATGGTAAGTATAACATGCTTTACAAGTATATTTCCATAGCACTTTGTTCATTTTCTAACACTTACCACTTATAATTATTTGTTTATAAATCTGTTTTTCACACTACATTTTGAACTTCTCAAGGGCAGGAAATGTGTCTTGTTCATCTTTGAACACACGGAATTTAGTAGGCACGGAATAAATGTGCACATGAACGGATAGGATAGGACTTGGCTGATAGTAAATTCTTGGACTTTTGAACTGACCAGGTGGCATTTTCACTCTAATCTGTAATGGTAACTCCTGGTTCTAAAGGGATGGAAGGTGGGAGGGAAGCACTGATGGCCAAGTCAGCATCCTGAGCACCGGCCATCTGTGTGTGAAAGTGCATGGTGGGCCTGAAGCATGAGGTAAACAGGTAGATCAAGCTGGAAAATTAGATTTAAACACATTTTGAGGACCATGAAGGTCCATTAAGCAATTTGTACTTGCAGTGACATTGGAGCACAATTAAGTTTTGAGAAAGAGAGAAAAACCTGTAACTAAGGTCCCTGTCTAGTAGCAGCACTATGAAGTCTGAGCTGGAGAGAAATTGGAGTCAAGGAAACGAGGAAACATGTCAGTGTCCAAGCCAAAGAGAAATGAAGGCCTGAATCAGGGCAGTGGGACTAGAAGGGAAGAAACATTTAAGATACTGCGTCCATCGAATCACTGGCACTATACAACTGATTAGAAGTCAGAAGGGGTTGTCCATGGAAGAGACCTCTTTACTCCCGAGAGTTTCCTTAAAGCAGGAGTTCCCTGGACCTGGGTGTGTGTTTGTGTGCCTGTGCGTGCATTTTTTATTTCCTTTTCATCAGGACACAGACATTAAAAATGTAAGTATAAATTACATGCTAAGGTAAAGTAATGGGAGAGAAAGTTCTGAATTCTCTGTCTCACTGTCCCTTTAGTTTGCTGTGCTCTCAGATATTTTCTCCCAATTACCAAAGCTCATTAAAGTTGTTACATTTTATACTGAGATTTCCTTATACCTAAGGAATAAATTTTAAAGCTAGTCCAGTATATCCATAACAGATGTGTCAATATCTGCTCAGCCCTAAAATAAACCCCAAAGATCACATTTTAAGTCATTGATGTCCTTAGGCTCCTCATTCTGATAGTTCTTTCTTTGGATTTATGGTACGGTAAAAATCTAATTGTTCAATGACATGGAAATGACCAGTATTTTGTGGCTTAAACCATTGAGAGAACAAGGAGAAGTATATTTTCATCAGGTGTATAAAAAGCCATCTCTTTGGAAGGTAGGAGACTGAGTAGTGACCACATTCAACATTAAGCCCTTCTGCCCGTAGGCCCCATCACAGGTATCCAGAAAAGGAGGAAGCATATTTGCATAAGCTCTTTTTCCATGTTTAAAAATTCCAAGACTTAGTGATTTCCTGTTTATTATAACTCCTGATAAGAGAAGTACCTTGATGGTCTTCGAATCAGCTTTTGACACAAAGGGAAATGTGAGTTTTAAAAACCTCCCTTCAAATCTCAACCGTCAGAAATGCTCATGAGAAAATTTTGCCACCTAGCTTCACAGTTTCTGTATGTAATTTACTAATTTGCCATTCCAAAACTTGTGGTGGTGTGAAACTAAGAACACGGTCCAGAAAGAGCTCAGCTTGTCAGTGAGAATGTTGTCAGCCTCAAGTAATAAAAATTTGAGCTGAAACTGGCTTCAGCAGTATGGAAATTATAAAATAGGAAGCCCAACAGCAGGTGCAGACTTCAGGGTTTATTGATTCACTGGCTAAATCATGATTGTCAAAGACTTGGGTTCTTTCCCTTCTCAGTTCTGCTTGGTGTTGGCTTCTTCCTCAGGCAGATGGCAAGACAGCTGTAGCACTTTTAGGTGTCCTGCCCATATTCATCTATGTCCAGAGGAGGGGAAATGATCTCTTTTGAGGGCTTTCTCAGAAGTGAGGAAACTTTCCAGAAGCTCTCCTCCAGCAGTCCCCTCCTTCCTAATTGACCAGAACCGGTCTCATGTGCATTCCAGTCACTGATAAGACCAGTTGCTTGGGGTTGGATTAGCATTCCAGTAGCCGCATAGGAAACCACAGTGTCCCCTGTAGCCAGGGTGTGGGAGTGCGTGAGTGTTTTCACCCTTTGGTATACCAAATTCTGTTTCCTTTCCCTATTGCTGCTTCACTCATTCATTATACTAAGATAGTTACAAAAAAGAAGGAAACTAAGTAAAATATCCCCAGAGCAACTCTTTCTACAATCACTCATCCCCATTAGAAGCTGATAATTAATTGAAAAGTATGTATTCCCAAGAACAGCATGTTGCTTTACTGTTACTACGACATACTTTTAATATTATCTTTGGAGTCTGTCAGAACGTAAGCTGGCAGATGTCAGTTGCAGGCAGTGTGTGGTAAGCTTGTGGGCTTTGTTTCTGTCAGCATTCTCAAATGCGCTCCGTATTTTGTGCACTGTTCTGTAAAGAAAATATGCTTAGATTTTGTAAGCGTTGATTACTTAACCGTTGTTTTTGCTTTTGATCTAGAACTTTTCTGGAAAAAGAAGAAAAATTCAGCCACCTCAAGTAAGTTAAGTTACTGCATTTTTATTTTGGTTTCTGAAACAGTTTGATAAGTTTTATACTTTTCACATTAATAGAAGTTTCTACTGTAGCTCATACCCTTGGATTTAGGACCCAGTAAAAGGACAGCATAAATCAGTATACTTGAATTAGATGCATAATTCTATTGCAAGGATGTTGGAGTGATTCAGAGGTGCCAAATAAAAATAAAAGTCTTTACTCTGCTTTAGAATGTATCAGTTTCAACAAGCCCCTGAAACAGTGATACACATAGCTCAACCATGTATATGAGACTAAATGGGCATACTGGCCCAGGGGCAAGGTTGAGAAGGCAAGAGGGGACAGGAAAGCTGGATCAATGGAAATGAGGAACCCAAGGTTGAGAAGGGGAGAGTGTTGACACTTTGTGGAGTTGGCAGCCAGTGTCACAAAATAATACCTTTATTAACCGTTTAATGAGAAACTAATTTGCTCTGTAAACCTTCATCTAAAGCACAATAAAAAAAAAAAAGTATCAGTTTTGAAATGCTTAAAAATAGTAAGTGCTCAAGTAATACAACCCACGCGTCCCGCCCCCCTTTGCTGACATTACTAATTAGCAGCATCTAAGTAAAAAAAGTGTGTTTGGCAGAAGTTGACTTCAGCCCACCTCTGTCCATAGTACTATGTTCATTAAATAGTTGAATTTTAATGAAGGAGTCCTGGTGGCACAATGGTTAAGGGCTGGGGTGCTAATAAAAAGGTTGGCAGTTCAAACCCTCCAGTAACTCCGCAGGGAAAAAGACCTGGCGACCTGGTTCTGTAGAGATTACAGCCTAGGCAGCCCTATGGGGGTGTTCTGTCCTGCCCTGTAGGGTCACTATGAGTTGGTATTGACTCAGCGCACACAACAAGAAGTAAAAGAAGTATGTTTGGCAGAGGTTGACTTGACTTCAGCCCACCTCTGTCCAGAGTGCTAAACCAAAACCAAACTCAGTGCCGTCGAGTCGACTCTGACTCATAGTGACCCTATAGAACAGAGTAGAACTGCCCCATAGAGTTTCTGAGGAGCGCCTGGTGGATTCCGACTGCCGACCCTTTGGTTAGCAGTTGTAGCACTTAACCACTACACCACCAGGGTTTCCGTCCAGAGTACTATACTTTATTAAATGAATCTTAATGAGTAAGGTTTTGCTAGGCTTTAGTGGTGGTAATGTAAATTTAAAGTTGGGGAAGACGTTTAAAAACTGTTTTGAGCTCGTTTATTTTTTAAAAGTAGTGTATTATGTATTTTTTTACTGTAAATTTTTGAGAGCAGCGATTTTTTTCCGGGAGAAGCAGTTGATTGAAGTTGGTCTTGCAACTGAGAATGTTCAGGTATTTTAAGCAGTTAAACTAATCTTAAAATTTATTTAATTTTTTTTTACTATCGATTATGAGAATGATCAGTTAAGAAAAAAAAAGTCTTTGTGATCCTTTCAAATTACAAAAGGTCCAGGATAGCTTAATTGTTAGGAAAGAAACAAAACGTTTTGGTGCCTTTACATTTAGGATATGGTCACTCTAAAAATATCCTCATGAGGAAAAAAAAATTTTTTTTACCATGCTATTTGATATTTTAAATATTTATAGTTCATTTAGTGCTTTATCTGCATTAAGACACTTCAGAGTCTTATTCAGCAGTTTGTGTTCTTATTATTTACAGCAGAACTATTCACTGGCTGAACTTGATGAGAAAATTAGTGCCCTCAAACAAGCCCTGCTCAGAAAATCAAGAGAAGCAGAATCCATGGCAACTCACCACCTTCCATGAAAAACTCCTCCCATCCTTGTCATTTTATCTTTTTTATACATGTGTATAACTTACGCTGTAATTAACTAAAGGGATACATATTTATCAATGTAGACTTTCCTGTGAAGTCAAGGTTTATTTTCAGATGAGTCCAACTTGTAGCAAGTAACCTGCAAATATACCAGTGAGTTTAGAAATAGTGAATGCATTGAAAAAAGCATTTTTCCCCTTCTGTTATAAAGGAGGTATTTTGGAAATTAAAAAACTTAATTTGAAAGTACTTTTTTTTTTTTTTTAATGTGGATCACAGGAAGGAAGATTTATTTTGGATAATGGTAGTGTTATTTAAGAAGACTTTATATTTGTAACCAGCTTACCAATTTATTAGTTTAAATCGTATCTTGCATATAATAGTCATTCAAAAAAATTATTAGCTGAAATGAATTTTAAATACAAAAACTTTCTTTTTTTAATATTTCAAATGTCAGACAATTTTAATGTAAATAAACAATGGATTATTTTGTACGTAGATTCCAGTTTTACCTCTATTGACTGACCTTGAGTAAGTTACTTAATCTCCCTTTGTGCTTCATTTTCCTTATCTGTAATGTGGGGATGATAATAATAGACGCTACTTCATTGGTTATTGTAAAGAATAGGTGAGTTAATACACTTACAGCTTTTGAAACACTGCCTGTTCCAAGGGAAGTGCTCAGTAAATGTTAGCTGTAACTATTGTATAAAACCAGATATGTCTTTGGGCAGTAGTTAAGATGTTACAAACAAATTATAGTGCCTCTCCTTTGAGAACCTTTTTCACAATGCCCCAGTTATGTTAGGCAGTATGTGTACATATTGCCACAGTGGCAATATTAATTGCAGCTACAGTTATATAGCAGATTGTTCATGAAGTAGCTGTTGAGGTCAAGAATTATTTGATAGCAAAAATCAGAAATCCACTTAAAATGATTCTTAAAAGGAGCGTTGTTAAAAAGAATCAGAAATCTGGAACTTAATTGCAGAAGTATAGCTGAGCATTATGGATCTAGAAAGTCAGCAGGCAGCTAATCTTTTCTTTGTGTCTCTCTCTGTTTGACTGGCTCTGGATCTGCTCCCTCTTTCTGTGTCTGGTTCTGTTCCGGTCCCCTCCTCCTTGTTCTCCCTCTCCCTCTTCCCTTCTTACATGCACTCACCTATGCATTCCCTTTATCTTTCTCTGTAAACTGGTTTCTCTTAACACCCCCCTCCCCCTGCCCCCCCACCAAAAGCCAAACCAGTTGCCTTCAAGTTGGTTCTGACTCATGGCCTTTTCATTTCTGCTTCCCCACGTTGGGTGTCCTGTCAACCTTGTATAGCCTATGTGTGTTTTTGCCTTTGAGCTTCCCTTGTACGGACTCTGAACCCTCTGTAAAACCTCACAACCGGTGACTACTGCTTACCTCAGTCTTCGTATCTCTTATTTCAAATTCTTCAGAAATTGAAACCGACTCTGGGCAGAATGATGAGGCAAGACCTCTTCACAGAATAATGCAATGTACACCTTGCACAACTGTTTGTGGAAGCCTTGAAGATAGGGTCACCTGGTAAAATATGGGGGGTTTGGAATCACTTCGAAGAAGTGGATGTGGTGTAGGTCATTTCTACTAATGTCTTACCACTATATTTCCTTTCTGCCCAGTAAACATATCCTTCAAGGTAGAATTGCCCCAGTGTTCTAGTATTAGGTATAGCTACAAATGCCCACTCACCAGGCGGTCTCCACCTAGTTGAGACATGATCACCATCTTGCCAGAATCATGTCTCTAGATATAATGACACATTTTACTACCAGCACACCAGCAATACAGTAGGAAAAACTGCAATAAAAATTACCAATTAGAAAAGAAAGTTGGCTTGGAGGTAGGGAAGAAACCATGAGTCTTTCCTAACTCCCTTGGCGGTAAAATAAGCTTTTAAGTTGTGTCTGGCCATCTTATGATCTGCCCATTAGGAGGCTTTCCTTTTTTCTTTGTCCTTCAGACCTGCCCTTTTGAGGGACTCTAGAGAGGAGTCCTCCCTCCACTTTGGTAAGTACTTAACTGTCTGGTGCCAGCATCCTTTTCAGTGAAGTCTGGAGCCTGCAGAAGAGGCCAGGACTCTACCATGTTCGTATGAGTTGAGCATAGGTACTTGTTCTTCAAGAAAGACTAAGCTTCTGGTGATAATGCCCCGAGAACTTCAGTGGGCTTTTAGTCATTGCCTTTCTTGAGTATGTCGTTGACTACAAGGTGATGCCAGGAATTTTTGTGGAGGTAAGCTTACAGACAGAATCACTAGACTGCCTAATGATCATTCCTGCAGGATTTTTGTTATTCAGCTCTTATCCCCATTGTTTCTTTTTAATGGCCCTGTCCTCAAGAAAAGGACAAGGGGCCAGAAAGAGACTTGCAGGGACAGAAAGCACTTCTTCCTTTATCTGTCCCTATAAATCTCTCCTCCCAGTCTGTTATCACGCAGGTTGCATTCCAATCTAGGAATGTGTTTTACAGTGCTTGGAGTTGGGAGGATGGATATCACGTATTTGTCCTGTGGAAAAGGGTCAGACTTCCCAAACTATTCCAGCTATTGCGAGGTACTCTTTTTTCAGTTGCTAGGCTCGTGTGCTTTTCCAAACTCGTGAGTAATATCTGAGTCTGATCTTTAGCAATCTCAGTGGAAAAAAATTTCCCTTTATGGAACTTAGTTATGTAATTTTCCTGCTTTGTCCTCTCTGCTTGTAGCCTAACAACCTGGAACAGAAAAATATCTCTTTGCCATTGCTTTTTAATTATGCCAGCGGAACAGACAGCACATCCTGTGTTTTTACAATTGACACCTTTCAAGCCCTCTGAAGTTCTGCCTTTAGCTAGACACATGATTTAGGTTCTGAGAGATTTTAGGCAATTGTTCAACTAGCTGCTTTGCCATCACTTGTCTCAAACTACCAGTTTTCCAGGAGATAGGGGAATCCTCTGTGTCCACCCCCACCTCTTAACCCCTATCCGTCTTTGCCTTCACTTCAGAGCTAGTTTTGTATTTTTCATCAGGGGCTGTTACTTGCAAAACCATTTTTGGGGCTAATTTCTGTTTTAAGGATCTGTCGTTTCCAAGGAACAGAAACGCAATTCTAACTTTTAAGTAAAGGGGTGTTCTTTTAAAGAATCTGATGAATCCAAATTGCAGTAGGTTTAGCCAGCTTTGTCACCTCTCCCTCACTGGGTTACATTATCTGGATTCTCCTGCACAGCTACTTCATTTCCTTTGTAGCCTGGCTTTTCTGTAGATGTCTTCTTTCCTGCTTCCTTGTAATTGAGGCTTGCTCCAGGATTTGGGTGCTGTGGTGCTGCTAACTCTGACCCAACTCTGGCTGCAATATCCAGTTGTTGTTTCTTAATATTCAAAATCTGGGAAAAGAAAATCATTCTCAACTTGTCAAGTGTCCACCCCTGGGTTAATTAGCTGTGACTTGAGTGGCAGGATCTTCAAGAACAAAAGTATCCACATGCAGCCATTCCCTTGGGGAATGAGGGACACTTCCAACAAAGACTACGTGGACTAGGAAACTGATTTAGACTGGCTGACCTCTAAATTTTTCAGTTCTCTAAGAAGTAAATTTTTTCAGTGGCATTAACTCTGAAATTTTTTAATGAACCTTGAACCCTGGATATACCATCAGAGTGTTTTGGATAAGATTTTAGTTTTGGGGTTCTCTTTGAGCAGTTCTCTTTGTTAAGATTGATATTTTGTAACTTTTGTTCTTTGTCAGATATCCTCCACAGGACAAAGAGAAAATTTACTTTTTAAAAATAGAACAAAATTCATTATAACTTGCAGTTGCTCTACAGGTAAAATGAACTTACAAATCTAAACTACATTTTGGTATCTTAGTGATTTAGTTTTTTCCTATAGTTCTTAAAATATTTTGCTATTTCATCATCCCATAAGGTATTTAATCATTACTAATCAGTTTTTCCAACTATGCCAAAAAAGACTAAAATAAAAGGAAATACAACAATAATAAAATCACCTAGAAGGCTGATATAATACAGTGAAAACTGTAAGAGCAAGAACTTAACAGGACTGCCTTGATTTTCCAGGTCTTTCCACCTCTGACAGGGTGCAGTCTTACATTTTCCTATTGCTCGCTGGTTTTAGTGGAAAATACTTAAGCTTTCCTTCTCTGACAGGTTTCCACCTTACGCAGGTTCTGGCTTTCACAGATTTTACTGTATTGACACTATTCAGTCATCCCTCAGTTTTCATATTGCATTGCTCAAAGTATTGCATCATCTTTTAAGAAGGTATAAAAAAAGTCTGGAGATACCATCTTTGGAGTCTGATTTATTATTTTTTGCTTTCAATGAACACAGTGGAGAATTCCGAATTTTTCATTTTTGCTCATAATGGCAAGTAGAAGAAAATTGGTAAAGGAAGATATTTCACAATTATAAAAGGAATCAGAGATAGCAAGCACGAAATGATGGCAGTGAAATTGATCATTTAAGGAACTCTCAGACCATGAGTCTTCAAATGGATATCCCATATGCGTTTTTTCTAACTCAAGAATTGGTGAGTGAACCATATACTCCTAACGACGAAAAGGAAATACGGTGTTATCCAGTTACTCAACAGGAAGGACTTTATTATGCCATTTTTTTCGACAAGGATATGAACCATTTAATTTTACTAAATGGTTGTGACAGTATGCTTTTATTTTTTATAACATCTATCCACCAAAATTTACTTGATATTGTTCAGAAATGGACAAATGCTGAAGATAGCTATGTACATAAAGATGACTGGAAAGAAAGAAATGATGTAGAAATAAAAAAAAAAAAATTGGTCATTTTAGTTGGTTCTTGTTTATCTGGAAACCCTGATGGTGTAGTGGTTAAGAGCTACTGATGCTAACCAAAAGGTCAGCAGTTCAAATCCACCAGGTGCTCCTTGGAAACTCTGGGGGGCCAGTTCTACTCTGTCTCATAGGGTCATTATAAGTTGGAATCCACTTGGTCAATTTCCAGCACATACTTCCCCTAGGAAACTTAAGTAGAGAAAAATGAATAAAACTGAGAAAATTCCTGGGATTACAAAATGTGCACGTTCTGTTTTTAGCTACCACATGATCACTTAATGCATTTCTCAATTCAATGTAGGTATTACTTTCTCCTCTTTAGATGGACTTTCTAGGATGGTCTTTATGTACACTGCTAAAAATCACTAGTAAACAGAATTTTTTCCAAGTTATCTTAAAATTAAAATTTGGATATTGATATAATTTTAGACTATCAAACATGGAGCCAAGTTAGTAATAGATTTTTGCCATCCTAGAACTGTGAAATAAGAGCTCATTTAAAAAGAGGTATGAACTATTTCAAACTTAGCAAAACCCCCACAGAAAATAATATGTCCAACCACCATGGCCCTCCACTCGGATTTAACAGCTATTAACATTTGCCATATTTGCTTCAGGTTTTAAAGAAATAGGACAAATACCAAACCAAGCCAAACCCGATACTGTCAAGCTGATTCCAACTCATGGCGACCTCGTGTGTTACCCGGTAGAACTGTTCCACCGGGTTTTCTTGGCTGTAATCTCTCTATAGGGTCGCTATGAGTCGGAATCGACTGGGTGACAGTGGGTTTTTTTTTAATCTTTACAGAAGCAAATAATTAGGCCTTTCTTTCGTGGGATGGCTGGGTGGATTCAAACCACCATCTTTTAAAATTTACCCCTTTTTCTCTTTCTTCAAGAGGGGACCATAGTCCTGAAGTTGGTATGTATCATCCTCAGGCATTTTTAATGTATTGCTTAGTTTTTAACGTATTAGTTACGTTATACTTGAAACTTGCTACTTTTCACTCAACAAACTGTTTTTTGAGTTTTAACCATATTATTTTATATAGATCTAGTTTATCTATTTTACCTGCTTAGTATTTTCAACTGTATGAATAAGCCAGAGTTTATTTGTTCATTTCCCAGATGAGGGCACCTGAGTTGTTTCCGGAAACCCTGGTGGCGTAGTGGTTAACTGCTACGGCTGCTAGGCAAAAAGCCGACAGTTGGAATCCCTGGAAACTCTACGGGGCAGTTCTACTCTGTCCCATAGGGTCCCTATGGGTTAGGAATCGACTCGACGGCAGTGGGTTTTTTGGGTTTAAGTTATTTCCACTCTTTTTAGTTCTTGGGAGGTACCCTGACCTGTGCGCGGTAGCCTCCGGAGTGGGTAGATATCCGAGCACAGCGGTTGAGGTGCGTGTAGCTTCCAACCTTGGAAAACAAGCTACCCCCGAGATTTACTAGCATGTAAATTAAAAGAGTGATGTGAATTAACAGGTTATTTAGTTCTTACAGATAAAACCAGATATATCAAGTGGTAGATAAAAAAAAGTATAACCAAGCATAAAATGATGTTCGTTTTTTAACTACAGCATTTTTTTTTTTTTTCCTGTTTCATCTCAATTGATTTAAACAATTCGGGCTTAATAGCCTGGAGAATATGCTTTGAAATTCACTATGTTGCTAAAGAACTTCAGCCTTCATGTGGCAGTCTATTACATAGCCACTGTTCACCGCCTTTTTTTTTTTTTTCCTGCTCTCAGAATTCTGACCTCATTTGCCTTCTCAATAGAAAGACAAGTGGTGGGTGAACTCTCATGCTAATTAACAAATCTAGAGAAAAAAATATGACTAATGCTTGAACGGTTGTGGCCTCCGACCTTTATTTACCTTTATAAGGTAAAATCTGGAAAAAGGGAATCAAAAGGGCATCTTGTTGACCTTACTTAGTTTCTTACCTGAGCCTGTCAGCCCAATGTTCCATTGTGATAAAAAAAGGAATCATGGAAAATTCATTTATTCATTCAACTTATGTGGAATGACAAGCACTATGCTGGGGCTGGGTATACACTGATGTGTGAAACAGAATTTCTGCCCTCAGAGGCCTTAAAGTTAGTGTTACATCCTCATGTCTAACACTGAAAACAGTCCCAGTTGCTTCTTTTCAAGAAAGCTAGGGGAAGCTGGATATGCCCAAGAAGCATAATTAACATGACTAAGAGAATACATAAATGAAAATAACCAGAAAAGCTAAAAATTATTAAGAGTTTGTGTATCCATTAGATTGCTCTTGTATGCAAATTACAGAAAACTACTTAACTGGCTTAAACAATGAAAGGATTTATTAGCACACATAAAGAGAAGTCCAACGTAGAAGTTAATTCAGCAGCTCCGTAATGACACTGAGGGCCCAAGTTCTTCTCATCTTTCTGCTGTGTCATCTCTAGGCCAGTTTCTTCCTGGTGACATGGTGGCTGCATGCTTCCAGGTGTCACATACAGATAAGATAATGTATGATAGCAGAAGAAGCAGTGTTACTTCCTGTGTCTTTTTATCAGATGTCCCCTACATCAGCTTGTATCACAGGCTCCTTCCTAACCAATCACTGGCAAGGAGAATTAAATTTCCATAATTGGCTTAGGTTAATTTAATTCAAATCCCAAATATTCTGTACTTATAACTGAAAAAACAGTATAAACAAACCAGTATAGAGGGCAAGGATTGAGTAGAGCTTAGGGATATATAGGCACTGAAGTTAATGGGAAATTAATGGGGACATTAACGGAGAATTAAAAGGATTATACATCATGACCAAGTGGGATTTATTCCAGGAATACAAAGGTGGTTCAACATGAGAAAAGCAATCAATGTAATGTATTACATTAATAAAATGAAGGAAAAGAACCTCATGATGATCTCAATTGATGCAGAAAAAGCATTTGGTGAAATCCAACACCCTTTTGTGATAAAAAAAAATACTGAACAAGCTAGAAGTAGAAGGGAAATTGCTCAATATAATAAAGGGTATTTATGCAGAACCCATAGCTAACATCATACTCAATGGAAAAAGACAGAGCTTTCCCCTTAAGATCAGGAACAAGAAAAGAATACCCATTCTCACTACTGCTATTCAATATTGTACTGGAAGTTCTAGCCACAATAATCGGGCAAAAAAAAAAAAAAAAAAAAGTATCCAAATCAGAAAGGAAGAAGTAAAACTATTTGCAGATGAAGGAACCCTAGTGGCACAAATGACATGATCATATATATATAGAAAATCCCAAAGAATTCATAAGAAAGCTACTAGAGCTAACAAATTAATTCAGCAAATTTGCAGGGTACAAGGTCAACATGCAAAAATCAGTTGGGTTTCTATACACTAGCAATGAACAATCTGAACAGGATATTAATAAAATTCCATTTACAATTGCATGTAAAAGAACAAAATAACTAGGAATAAATTTAACCAGGGAGGTGAAAGACTTGCGCACCGAAAACTACAAAACATTGCTGAAAGAAATGAAAGAAGACCTAAATAAATGGAAAGACATACCATAGTCATGAAATGGACAACAAAATATTAAGATGTCTATACCACCCTATCTGAGGAAGAATGGGGCATTAGGATTGGAGGAAGACTCATTAACAACCTGAGCTATGCAGATGACACAACCTTGCTTGCTGAAAGTGAAGAGGACTTGAAGCATTTACTGGTGAAAATCAAAGACCACAGCGTTCAGTATGGATCACACCTCAGCATAAAGAAAAAAAAAATCCCAGCAACTGGACAAATAAGCAACATCATTATAAATGGAGAAAAGACTGAAGTTGTCAAGGATTTCATTTTACTCGAGTCCACAATCAACACCCATGGAAGCAGCAGTCAAGAAATCAAAAGATGCATTGCATTGGTCAAATCTGCTGCAAAAGATCTCTTTAAAGAGTTAAAAAGTGAAGATGTCACCTTGAAGATTAAGGTGCACCTGACCCAAGCCATGGTGTTTTCAATCTTACATGCATGCAAAAGCTGGACAGTGAATAATGAGGGTGGAAGAAGAATTGATACCTTTGAATTGTGGTGTTGGCAAGGAATACTGAATATACCATGGACTGTCAAAAGAATGAACAAATCTGTCTTGGAAGAAGTACAACCAGAATGCTCCTTAGAGGCAAGGATGGCAAGACTACATCTTATATACTTTGGACATGTTATCAGGAGGGAACTGTCCCTGGAGAAGCACATCGTGCTTGGTAAAGTAGAGGGTGAGTGAAAAAGAGGAAGACCCTCAACAAGGTGAATTGACACAATGGTTGCAATAGTTTCAAGCATAACAACGATGGTGAAGATGGCTCAGGACTGGGCAGTGTTGTGTTCTGTTGTTCATAGGGTCAGTATGTTACTGAACCCGGAAAGGTGGGTCCTTGTCCGGCGCGCTCAGACTTGCCAAATATCTGGATTCTGGTCTTTGAGAAAGAGAAAGTAACTTCATTGCAATGTGCAGAGCAAGGAGTCAGGAGGAAGTTCCTCAGACCTGGACTCCTCGAGCTGTGGGTAAAAAAAAAAAAAAGGTAGGCAGGGCTTATATGTGATTTGGGCAGCAAGATGGTGGCTGCGCAGGTGTGCTGGGGAGGGAAAATTCTAGAAGGCAACCAGGAAACAGATGACATGGTTTTTGTCCGACCTCTTGCTTTGAAATAGGGTCCGGGTGATGATTTTCGTTCTGATTCATTCCTCCTATTGCTGCATCTGAAGTCAATTAGTGGTCACAGCTGGCCCTTCTGCACATGTGGGGTGGGCCAAATCTGCTTTGGGCTAGTTTAAGGACTAATAGAAATTTATTGGCATTAGTAAGGTCAAGTTACAGCTATGGGTCGGAACCAACTCGACAGCACCTAACAACAACATACTTCAAACCAGCTAGCCTCTCTCTCTCTTTAGTTCTCTGGGACTAGGTCACAAGCTAGAAGGACTGCCTGTGCAGCCTTTCTCTAACACCCAGCCACCTAGAACTGGGTCTACACAAATTAGCTCTGTACTGCCAGCCCCTGCTGGCTCACTGCCCCTGTGGATTCATTAATTCTCTGTAACAGGTCACAAAATTTACCGAGACTGTTACCTATACTTACAGTTATCCGTTTATTATAACCAGACAGGAAACAAATGTAGAGATGCATCAGACAAGGTCTGGGAGAGTACCAGGCATGGTGGCCTCCATTGGCCCTAGGTGATGTGCATTCCCTTTCTCGTGCATGGATGTTCTCACTGATACATGCCTCAAAGGGAACGCTTCAATGTCCCCAGCCCCCTAGTCATTGGGACCTCAATGAATATGTATGACTTAGGCCTTAATGTGTAGTTATGATTGATCCTATCAATGAATATGCATGACACTTGAAATTAGTTCAGACATGGGGCCTGTGTAGTTCCTACTTGCCTCACTATTTTTAAAGACAAAGGCCACCTTAATTGCTCAGGTTATTTTCAGAAACCAGAGTCAAAAGGCCAAACCAAGTTCTTTGTCCCTCACTACTCAAAGCAATCTATAGATTTAATGCAATCCTTATCAAAATTCTAGCAACCTTTTTTGCAGAAATTGAAAGGCCATTCCTCAGATTTATTTGGAATTGCAAGGGGCCCAAAATAGCCAAAGCAGTCTTGAAAAAGATAAAGTAGGAGGACTCACATTTCTGAATTTCAAAACATACTGTAATGCTACAGCCATCAAAACAAAGTGGTATAAATAAGGATAGACATATAGACCAATGGAGTAGAATTGAGAGTCCATTCAATAGAGGGAATAAATAGTCTTTTCAATGGTGCTGATACAACTGGCTTTCTCCATGAAAAAGAATGAAGTTGAACCCACACCTCACACCATACATGAAAATTAACTCAAAATGCTTGAGTGTCTCAAATGTAAGAATTAAAACCATAAAACTCATAGAACAAAATACAGGAGTAATGTTTCAGGACCTAGTTTTCAACAATGGATTCTTAGATATGCTGCTAAAAGCACGAGCAAAAGTAGGTAAATTGGACTTCACCAAAATTTAAAAACTTTTGTGCATCAGAGGACTTTCCCAATCTACAGAATGGGAAGAAGTGTTCGGGAACCATATATCTAATAATGGTTTAATAATGATAATACATAAAGAACTTCTACAACTTAACAACAAAAAGACAAACAACCCGATCAAAGGACTTGAGTAGACGTTTCTCCAAAGAAGATAAATAAATGGCCAATAAGCACATACAAAGATGCTCAAGGTCATTATTATTGTTGTCAGGTGCTGTCCAGTTAGTTCTGACTCATAGCGACCCTTTGTGCAACAGAGCAAAACATTGCCTGGTCATGCGCCATCCTCCCAATCGATGCTATGTTTGAGCCTATTGTTGCAGCCACCGTGTCAATCCATCTCACTGAGAGTCTTTCTCTTTTTCGCTGACCCTCTCTCTACTTTACCAAGCAAGATGTCCTTCTCCAGGGAGTGGTCCCTCCTGATAACATGTCCAAAGTATGATCAATGAAGTCTCGCCATCCTCCCTTCTAAGGGGTATTCTGGCTGTACTTCTTCCAAGCAGATTGGTTCATTCTTCTAGCGTTCATGGTATATTCAATATTCTTTGCCAACATTAGAATTCAAATTCATCAATTTGTCTTCGGTCTTTCTTATTCATTGCCCATCTTTTGCATGCATATGAAAATAACATGGCTTGGGTCAGCTGCACCATAGTCCTCAAAGTGAGTGACATCTTTGCTTTTTAAGACTTTAAAGAGGTCTTTTGCAGCTGATTTGCCCAATGCAACATATGGTTTGATTTCTTGACCGCTGCTTCCATGGTTATTGATTGTGGAGCTAAGTAAAACAAAATCCTTGACAGCTTCAATCTTTTCTGTGTTTATCATGACATTGCTTATTGGTCTAGTTGTGAGGATTTTTATTTTCTTCATGTTGAGGTGAGAAGGAGTCCTGTGGCACAGTGGTTAAAGCACTTGGCTGCTAATCAAAAGGCCACTCCTCACCTGTAGGGTTGCTATGAGTTGGAATTGACTCTGCCGCAGTGGGCTTTTTTTTTTTTATGTTGAGGTATAATCCATACCAAAGGCTGTAGTCTCTGATCTTCATCAGCAAGTGCTTCAGGTCCTCTTCGCTTTCAGCAAGCAGGTTGTGTCATCTGTATATCACAGGTTGTTAATGAGTCTTCCTCTAATTCTGATGCTTCGTTCTTCATATAGTCCTGCTTCTTTAATTATTTGCTCAACATACAGATTGAATAAGTATGGTGAAAGTATACAACCCTGACACACACCTTTCCTAATTTTAAACCACACAGTATTGCCTGTTCGATCGACTGCTTCTTGGTCTATGTACAGTTTCCTCAGGAGCACAATTAAGTGTTCTGGAATTCCCATTCTCCACAATGTTACTCATAATTTGTTATGACCCACACAGAAATTAGAAAAATACAAATCAGAATCACAATGAGATACCACTTTACACCCACTAGGATGGCTATTATCAGAAAAACAGAAAATAAGAGATGTTGGTGAGAATATAAAGAAATGGAACCCTCATCCATTGCTGGTCGGAATGTAAAATGTTTCAGTCACTGTGGAAAACAATTTGACAGTTCCTCAGAAAGTTAAACATAGAATTACCATATGACCCAAGAATTCCACTCCTAGGCATTTACCCAAAAGATTTGACAGCAGGGACTCAAATAGATACTTGTACACCAATGTTCATTGCAGCATTATTCACAATAGCCGAAAGGTGTGAACAACCCAGTGTCCAACAAAAGATAAGGAATAAATAGAGTGTCATAAATTCATACAATGGAATATTATTCAGCCATAAAGAGAAATGAAGTCCTGATTATGCTACAACATTGATGAACCTTAAAAACTCTGTTGTTCTTAGGTGCCGTCGACTCGAGTCTGACTCGTAGCGACTCTATGTACAACAGAACGAAACATTGCCTGGTCCTGTGCCATCCTTGCAACTGTTGTTATGCTTCAGTGCATTTTTGCAGCCACTACGTCAATCTGCCTCATTGAGAGCCTTCCTCTTTATTGCTGACCATACTTTAAAAACATTCTGCTAAATGAAAGAAGTCAGACACAAAAGGACATATATTGTATGATCCCACTTATGTGAAATGTCTAGGATAAGCAAATATACAGAGACAAATGTTTATTAGTGGTTACCAGGGGCAGGTGGGAGTAGGACATGAGAAGTTGTTGCTTACAGATTTTCTGCTAACGGTGATGTAAAAAATTTGGAAATGGATATGATGATGGTTGAACAACATGGTGAATGCAATTAATGTCAGTGAAATGTACATGTAAAAATGGTTGAAACGTTTTGTTATATATATTTTGCCATGATTAAAAAAAAAAGTAATAATGGATGGGTGACAGGAAACTAAGCAAAGAAACAGGTTCAGAGAAGTTCATTTTTCAACTAAAACTGGAAGGAGGACAAAAATTTCCATAAAAGAATTGTGACAGGCCATTTCCCTTTGGGAAAGCTGATTGAAGAGGAAATTACAGAGAGTGCAAAATTCCTATCTCCTGCCCAGACCTCTGTCTCAAACTCCATGCTCCCGTATCTAGCACACACGACATTTCCTCTTAGATGTCTGTCATATCAAATTCAGCACATCCAAACTAGACTCTGGATATTTCCTCTGACTTGCTCCATCCATGTCTACCCCATCTCAGTGGATAACAGCTCCTCTTCTTCCAGTCCCCAGAGGCCATCTTTCACTCCTATCTTTCTCTCATATCCACGTTCAATTTGTCAGAAAATTCTATATATTCTATACTCAGAACCCAACCATTTCTCATTGCTTCACTGCTTCCACCCCAGTCTGAGCCACCATCATACTAATCCCTTGGATTACTGCAAACACCTCCTTTGGTTCCCTGCTTCTTCCCTTGTCTCTCCACTATTTTCAACACAGCAGCCAGAGTGATCCTTTAAAATCGTAAGTCAGTTCACGTCACTTCTTTGCTGAAAACCCTACAATGGATTCTCAGTTTATTCAAGAGAAAAAAACAGTCTTTCCAAATGCCTTCAGGGCCATACATGACCAGCCCACTCTCCCTGCCAACGAAACCCCCTTTCCTTCTCTGACAATCTCCCCTTCACTCCTCTACCCTAGCCTACTGGCCTCCTGGCTGCCCAAACACACCGGCCACACTCCACCCCTTAGCCTGGGCTCTCGGTATCTCTCTGCCTGGAACACCGTCTCACATCCACTTCATATCTGTGCTCAAATCCCACCTTCTTAGTGGAGTAGGATTGCCAGATAAAACACAGGGCACCAGCTGAATTTGAATTTCAGATAAACAATGCTTTAGTGCCAGCAGTTTCCAAATATTGCATGGGACACACTTATACTAAAAGAAGATCTGTTAATTGACCTGAAATTGAAATTTAACTGGGCATCCTGTTTTGTTTTTCTTTGTAAATGTAGGCAACCCTATAATGGGTTCCACCCTGACCCAAGTATACCCTGCCTCCACACATTCATTTCCCACGACTTCAGATTCCTCTCACCTGACCTATTGTTCCCCCCTTCAAAACACTCAGCTTCTAACAAACCACATAATTTATTTATATACCATGTTTATTGCTTATTATCTGCCTCCCTCCTCAGGAAAATCATTTCCATGTGGGCAGTCACAGCATAAAGAAAAAAAAAAAGCAAGATTTAATTTGTGGTGAAAGAATTTTTTTTTAATTTTTCAGCATATTTCTTTTCCGCTGTTTTGAAGAGTTGCAAGCTTTTCATGAAAATACTTAGGGCAATGTAGGAGCGTCCATCTCTCCACTCCTACCGTTCTTAAACATTTAATACATTTTGCTATTGTTATTGTTGGTTGCTTTCATGTCAGTTCCGACTTGTGGTGACCCCAAGTGTGCAGAGTAGAACTGTTCCGAAAGATTTTCAAAGCTGCGACCTTTTGGAAGCAGGCTGCCAGGCCTGTCTTCTGAGGCACCTCTGAGTGAGTTCAAACAGCCAGCCTTTCGGCTAGTTGTAGAGCACTTAACCATTTCAGCCATCCAGAGACATCTAATACATAGACACATAAACTAATTGAATTGATTTCCACTGAAGCTAAACATTTGAAGTAAACTGGAAGAATAGGAAATTCTAGTGGGGGGAAAAATGAATCACCTTAAAAAAAAAAATCAAAGCATTGTGATTGAATTTCACAATACGTCCTTTCCTTGATAGCAATCAAATACTGAAATATATATTACATTAGAAATTAATAGTTGCACTTTTTTTCCTGCAGCAGCAAAGGCCATCTGTTGAATTCAGTAGTTCAATAAAAGCTACAGAAAATGTAACCACCTTGTTTCCTTTCTTCATTTATTCATTCAATGTATTGTCATTGTATAGCTACCATGCGTGGAGTGTTGGGGAGGGGAGCCTGTGAGAGATGCCCCTGAGAAGGAAAAAGCCCGGGCCTGGTAACAACAAAAAAAAAACAAACCCATCACCATCGAGTCGATTCCATCTCATAGAGACCCTATAGGACAGGGTAGGACTGCCCCACAGGGTTTCCAAGGTGTGGCTGGTGGATTCAAACTGCTGACCTTTCCGTTAGCAGCCAAGTTCTTAACCACTGTGCCACCAGGGCTCCACAAGCCTGGCACTGCCTTGTAAACCAGCTTGAGGAGCCAGGGAATGGCCTGATCAGACTTGCATTTTAGAAAAATCACTCTGGTTTCTGGCTAGAGTGTGGGGAATATATTACTATGCTTAAGTACATTATATTTGCTTAAGACATTAT
This sequence comes from Elephas maximus indicus, assembly GCF_024166365.1. Taxonomy (NCBI): domain Eukaryota; kingdom Metazoa; phylum Chordata; class Mammalia; order Proboscidea; family Elephantidae; genus Elephas; species Elephas maximus. The sequence continues at coordinate 48,637,030 of NC_064828.1, read as the reverse complement.
TACTGTAAACAGGGTCTTGATTGTAACTCCTGGGTCTCAAAGTAAAAATTTCAGAAAAAAGCCCTTTTGAAGAAACCACTAGAGAGCTGTTTTAAATACCTTATTATGGTCTGTTTAAATGCAGTTTTTCGAGTTATTACCTGTGTAGTAAACATCTGTAACCCTAAGATGGATGCAATTTAATTCAGTTCTGTGAATTTTCACTAATAGATAAGGTTAAAAAAAAAAAGTCGAAAAGGAATAAGAGCTGACAGGAACTTATAATTGTGAGTATTTACTCAATCCTGACAAAGTATGAAGGACTTCATGGGCATCAGCTCGTTTAATCCTTACAACAAGCAAAGAGGCTATTGTATTATTTTCCCTACTTTGTAGTTAAGGGATCAGAAAGTCAGAAAAGTGAGGGCCTCTGTCCTCTGTAAGGGGCAGGTTGTTCAGCCTGTCTTCTGCAAAGCCCATGTTCTTGGCTCTACTCTAACTTGCAAATAAATTTACAATACCGCTAAGGCAGGCAGCTGAAGAATAGGGGAAAGGGTGAAATAACTTTAAATACAAACAGCATACCCAAGCCAAACAGTTGCTGTGGAGTTGATTCCAACTCATGGCAACTGCATGTGTTCCAGAGAATTTTCAAGGCTGCGACCTTGCATAAACAGATCACTAAATGAAGAGATATGGAAACGTTGTAGTACTCCTGAATACCACAAGTACAGTCATAGTTTCTATTGAACTACAGAATTCAAGAGATCGCCTTCTTGCTGAGGTACTAATATTAAAGATGAAATACTATAGAAAAGAAATCCACTTATTTACTATAACCCCTCTCACATGCCCTGCTATTTACCATTGGCCAGGGAGGCTGAATCAGCATTTAGTTCTCTGAAAGCCTGATGCTTTTTTTAGTGGATTTGGTCACCTGGTAGGCCATGCTCCTTGGTACAGAGCACAGAGGGTCCCCCAACCCAAAGGAACTTTCATCTGCATTTGTGTTTAAAACTCTGGAATACAGACTCTTTTAGGAGAGAGATTCAGTAGCTCTTATTTCACGTCTTTTCTAAGACACAGTCAATCCAGGGCCAGTTGGGGTGCAAATGGCCACCGCATGTTGAGATGTGAGGAGCACAGGAAAAATCTTCTTCCTGAAAACAGCCTCCCAACTAAGGTAGCAATCTTGGATTAATATGTGTGGTTGAGTCATTACCCAAATTACCTCACTAACTGGCTAATCAGCTCCCCAAAAAACCTAAAGGGACTGAAACATGAAACTGGAGGGTTGAGGGAGAATGCTGGACCCGGATAACCTGCCTCAGTGAGAAGGCCATGTAGCCAGGAAGGAGGTGAATTTCTTTAGGTAAGGACAGGAGCTGTATACCCAAAATACCACAGAGTGCTGCATATACAGTCGGTGCTCAATAAAAGTTTCTTGTATAAATGTTGAGGTGTTATAAGAAGTAGGTGTTGGGAGGCAGCCTCCAGAGTAATGGTAACTTAACAAGTTTTCGTTGGCTGTATCTGAACAGGCAAGAAACTTAGCTGAGCAAATCCAAAAAAACAAACCATTTGTTGTGGAGTTGATTCTGACACATGGTGACCCCGCGTGTGTCAGGATAGAACTGCACTCCAGAGGGTTTTCAAGGCTATGACCTCCCAGGAGCAGATTGCTAGGCCTATCTTCTGAGGTGTCTCTGGGGGCTTCAATCATCAACCTTTAGGTCAGTAGTTGAGAACTTAACTATTTGCACCACCCCAGGGACTCCTTTAGTTTGAGCAAGCTGGTGGCAAAGTGAAGGTTATATACCCTCTTCATGGGACATAGCGTGTGCTGTGTGTGAGCTTTTACCTTCCAAGTATGAGTGGATATTTATGTGCCTTCTTATTTATCATCAACAAAACAGCAAAGAAAGAGAAGTGGAAGAGGAGGAGAGATGCAAGACCAAAACTTAGTAATTCTCTGAGCCCCAGCCTGGCCTCTTTGAGACTTGTATGCAGCATGGCTTAGGCCAGCAGTTCAACTGTAAATTGGTACACATTGGTCCCCTGAGGTGGCCCTTATTAAGGAATACCTTTCTGCTGAAAGACTTAGAGTCTAATTGGCATTAGCTACCTGGAAATGGAAGGGAAGAGTTTTTGAAAGTTCCGATTCAATAAGCCAGCAGCTAGTACACTGGATGAGAACAGGCAGAGGAAAGAGAAGCAGGCTATTGCCTAAGCATTTAGCAGATAATTAAAGCAAAGACTGACTCGCGGCAGCAGGGCAATTTTAGCGTACCTGACACGGGGCTTGACTAGAGCTCTCTCAGTGTCTCTCCCAGTGCAGTTATGCAATTAGCTCTCAGAATATCTTACTTGGGGGAAAACACTTTTCTTCGAGCGGTTCCATTTTTCAATTACTAAAGAGCTTTGAGTTTAAAAGTTCACCAAAAAACCCATCGTGCTCCCATCTCAGACATACCCCTCATCTAATGGGTAGTAACGAGATCACTCTTGCAGACGCCAGAATCCACATAACTTAAACATCCAGCTGCTCTGTTTTACACTTGCAATAAACCTATTTGATCTTTTCTTTACTGTGGGTTTCAGGAATGTATGTGGTCTTTTCTTTGCTATAGGAACCGATTTCTTCTTTGTAGCATAGGAAGTGATTCACCTCTAGGAGGCTAATTTCTTATAGTTGAGTGCAGGATCTTAATAAATAAACCAAAAACTGAAGTGCTATTTTGAACAGCCCTCATACCAGCAGGAGGAATCAGTGAATGAAGAACCATGGAAGATTGTTCACCACATACCTACTTACTCCAAAATATTATTTCGATCAGCATTGGATATTTTTTAAAAATAAATTATAAGTGAGTCTTCTTTCTGTGTTAATTAAGAAGTGTTTTAAATCCTCCAGTGCCAAGTTGAAATCCCCTGGATTAACCCTGATGCATAAAGAGCTGTGAAAACAACAATGGTAAGCAAAAACCCCTGAGTGATTAAGAAATCAGAATGTGTGCAGGTGCTGGCAAAAAACAGGCAGAGTTGGCAAAAGGTGATTAGAAAGATTGCCCAGTCACACTCTCAGAACAAGCTAATGATTTAAGAGCTGGAATCTGCTGGGCTATATCACTTCTCGTCTTCAAAGAAAGATCAAATGTGGAAAGGAGAAAGGGGAGGAAGAATATGAAAGAAGCAAAGCCCTTAGCAGAGGGACTGGCACAGAGTAAGTGCTCAATAAAAGGTAGCATGAAACAAAAAATAGTGAGAAAAGACAGGGATGGAAAAAAAGTTTTTCAGTGGCCATTTCATATGCTAGAATGGTAGCACTGGAAGGGGAGGCGCTGAATCTTTTGTTTAGATTCTTGATATCTGATGAGATATCCAAGGTTTGATTATCAATTTAGGCAGCTTGTTCAGTCTAAGCAATAGTGCAATCAAACCAGTCTTCCTGGGCTAATATAATACTCTTTTAACAAGCCTGTTTCTTCATGTATAGTTTTTTCTCAGTTTGGAGAATTATAGCCAGTGGCTTTCTTCAAAGCCGTTATGAGAGGATGCCCACTGGGATTTCCAGCTCAGATCCTGTAAATTGGGGGCTTCTTTGACAGGTGAGGGGGCAACCAAACACAGTGAAGTATTTCATCTTAATGGAAATGGAAAACCAGGACCAGAAACTCAGTCCTGGGGGCTCCCCACAAGGATCTCCCCAAGAGTCTGGTGGTTAGAAAAGTAATCTGACTAAGTCTTACTTTTATGGAATAAGAACAGCATTTGAAAAGCTAAAAGTTTAGGATTTTGCTTGACTTTATCCCAATAGGCAAGTTTTCTTCATTGATGGGCTTTACATGGCAGTGATAAGTAATTTGATAATATTTTCTTGACAAATGCCCAATAGAAAGCATAAACAAAGTTTCCTTTGGTCTCTTTCAAAGAAAGTCTCTGTTTACAGGCTCAGGACTGATTTCTTCAAACTAAATACATACTCGCTTTAGCCCTGACGGCACAGTGGTTAAGAGCTCAGCTGCTCACCAAAAGGTTGGCAGTTCGAGTCCACCAGCTGCTCCTTGGAAACCATATGGGGCAGTTCTACTCTGTCCTATAGGGTTGCTATGAATCAGAATCAACATAACAGCCACAGGTTTTACACCTAGAATGGTCAATGTGCATTTGGAATTTTTAGTTTGAGTTATGGAGTGAGAAACAAATACGAGCTAATTTCATGGAATAATCTCTCTAGGAAGGAACTAAGCATATCAAAACAATCACCTTTGTAGACCTTCAATTAAACTATGCTGTGTCACAGACAAAATACTCATCATAACCAGGAATAGATATTGTTTCAAACCTATTGTGTACAAATGATTTAATTTTTCAAGGTTAATGAGTATAATTTACCCATCTTTGGTTCCTGAAGGGATTATATACGAAGAACAAAATTTAAGAGTTTTTCCATTTTATTTCTGTTGTTGATTAACCCACATTTATTTGGCTTTTATGTTCATGTAATTGATTTGTATAATTCTGTCCAAAGCAGATGGGCAGCTGCTCATGACCACATGCAAATCATTTAGATTATTATTGTACTGATGTTTATTCAAGGCCAAATGGGGAGAACATAAAAGATGTGATGTTCAACTTAGCATAACAATATTATAAAAAAATCTATTTGGTCCCAGCAGTGAACTAGATTCTCTCCACCAATCAATTTTATGCTGTTGTTAGGCCCCATTGAGTTGGCTCCAATTCACAGTGGCCCTATGTACAACAGAATGAAACACTGCCCAGTCCTGCGCCATCCTCATGATCCTTGCTATGTTTGAGCCCATTGTTGCAGCCACTGTGTAAATCCATCTCGTTGAGGGTCTTCCTCTTTTTTGCTGACCTTCTACCTTACCAAGCATGATATCCTTCTCCAGGGACTGATCCCTGCTGATAACATGTCCAAAGTACGTGAGATAAAGTCTCATCATCCTTGCTTCTAAGGAGCATTCTGGCTGTACTTCATCGGTTTTTTAAGTGCAGATAAATTGCTGGACTAGCTGCTCAAATTAATTATGGCTTCATTTTCTAGTTCCACAATATATTGCAAACTCTCCAAGAGCAAAATAACTCTCCAATGCTACTTAATGTTAAAAATCCACATTAAAGACTTATATTATACCTTTCCTCACACTTTTGAACTAGAGGATAAAAAATGATAGCCATCTGTTAAAAACAAGTAAATGCATACATGTTTGATAATGCAGAGAGCCACAGTCTACACAAATAGTTCACTGATGGCACTGATCCTATTTTTTTCAATGAATAGATTTTTTAAAACAGTAATATACTATATTGAACATCACATATGTGCAGTCTTGCTTTGAATTATAATTAGTACCATTGAAACAGTACAGGGTCTATACAGAACCTTTCAGTTTTCTTTTTTTGCAAATTTCCTATACAAATTTGTATTTTTATGTTCAGATTTGAACACTTCAATAGGTCTAAATGTTTAAGGACCATTGTTTATGGTATGTAGCAGCACAGTTTTTCTTTATGCCACCAGGACCTAAGTAAAGTGGTGTCCCTAAAATGCAGATAATTAAAAACACTTTGGAAGGACTGGATGGGTATTTTAATTTTTATCCCCAAATGTTAATGATAAACTGTGTCTAAAAAGCAGACTAAGTGAAAATGAAGACATTTTTACGTAAGGTGCATGTACAAGAAGGTCAAGCTTGGAAATGTACATACCCCAGTGGATGAACAGAAAAAACAAATGATCTGTAATCTTTTGCTTAAAATCACTGTGCCTGAGGTCCGTTAGATGCACACCAATACCATTTTCTTTCTCTGGCATAAGGGAAGATTACATTATAATTTGTGCCATTATTATTAAAGGGATGATCACTTATTCAATGTGTATGCTCAGGAAAAATCCAAGAAACTGGACTATATGAAGAACTCAGCATCAGGATTGGAGGAAGACTCACTACAACCTGTGATATACAGATGACACAACCTTGCTTGCTGAAAGTGAAGAGGAATTGAAGCACTTACTGTGAAGATCAAAGACTTCAATATGGATTATACCTCTACATAAAGAATACAAAAATCCTCACAACTGGACCAATAAGCAACATCATGATAAACAGAGAAAAGACTGAAGTTGTTAAGGATTTCATTTTACTTGGATCCACAATCAATATCCATGGAAGAAGCAGTCAAGAAATCAAAGGATGCATTGCATTGGGCAAATCTGCTTCAAAAGACCTCTAAAGAATTAAAAAAGTGAAGATGTCACTTTGAGGACTAAGGTGTACCTGACCCCTCCCAAAAAAAACCAAACCATGGTATTTTCAATCACCTCATGTACATGCAAAAGCTGGACAAAGTATAAGGAAGAAGGAAGAAGAATTGATGCATTTGAATTATGATGTTGGCAAAGAATATTCAATATACCATGGACTACCAGAAGAATGAACAAATCTGTCTTGGAAAAAGTACAGCCAGAGTGCTTCTTAGAAGGAAAGATGCCGAGCCTTTGTCTTATTTACTTTGGACATGTTATCAGGAAGGACCAGTTTTTGGAGAAGGACATCATGCTTGGTAAAGTAGAGGGTCAGAGGAAAAAAGGAGGACCCTCAAGGAGTTGGATTGACACAGTGGCTGCAACAATGGGCTCAAACATAGCAATGATTGTGAGGATGGTGCAGGACCAGGCAGTGTTTCATTCTGTTGTTGCTATGAGTTGGAAAAGGCTTCACAGCACCTAACAACAACAACGAAGACACTTCCCAGACTCCTTTGCATTTAGATGTAGACCATGTAACTGAGTTCTGGCCAGTAGGATGTGTGTGGAAGTGATATAAACCACGGAAGTCATGGAAGCCATTTCCTGGCCTGGACATAAGTTCTCTGGTCTACTCTTACCAGATTTCTTTTTGGTCAATCCATAGAATCTTGGGAAACTTGGGTCTACTTTAAAAATCAGATAGGTGATTAGGCTGAGATTCTATAAGCCAGAGAACTTTGGAATGTTTAAAGAATGGAAGTTGGTTAGGTCAGTCTAATAAAAACTATGAGCATCAAAATAAACTCTGTGTTTTAAAGATTGCTACGTTTTGGAAACAAAATATGACTTTTTAGTACACACATTACTGAGTATCAAGGATTAAGATACAATAATAGAGAGAGGTTTCTAAAATCTCTAGATTTTAGAATCTTCTTTTGATGATTGTGAAGACCAAATTGCAAATGCCTCAGGTTCACCATTCTGAACATCAATATTCTTTGACCAGTACTGTTGATGCAGAAGGTAAGGGTGACTCTGAATCTGGAGCAGCTCAAACATATCCCTTAAGCTGAATTTTTAAATAAAGCCTTTAAATTCAAGATTTTTTAATGCTTCTATTTTTCTATGACACCACTCAGACAAAAACACTTTAGTTATTTTAACTTTCCTATTTATTTATTTATTGGAGACAAATGTGAATTTATTACATAGGCATTACTTCAATTTATTCATACCATAAAATTCATGTTTTTGCCCTTCTCACAAGCACCTATTACTAGGCTCTTTCCCTAACCGAGGAGTTCTTTAGCTTTATGAAAATGTAAACAATGCCATGCTTTGTACATATTAGTATTAAAGTCCTTGCTTAAAAAGACTACAGGTTTTACAATGATGTATAGGATATTCAACAACTTAACTCTAATGTAAACTTTAAATCCTACATTCAAGTAAAAAGTTATTTTCTTTATTTTTTCCTTTGATTCACTTTCCTATTTATAAATTCAAATCCTTTGAAATGTTTTCTTTCTTGTATTTAATGTAGCCTGATATTTTTGCGTTAGAAAAATACATTGCTACACTCATCAATTTTCTGAAAAGTTCCTTATTAAACAACCTTACTTTATAAAATGCTACCACCATAGTATAATGGTAACTACAATGAAATTATACGTTTTTTTTACAACGCTTCTCCCTTAAGTGAATAATGATTGCTTAAAGAAATAATTCCTTCCAAAGAAGGCTTTTGAATGGTATGGTCCATAATGCCACATGATAACCTCAGAGAGTGAATGAGCTTGTCACTAGGGCATATAATCCTCCAGGCAAGAAAGAAGAAATGTGTTAGGACATAATTAAATACTTACTTCTGGGGAAAATATAGGAAAAGAAAGTTCATCTTTTGTCAAACACACTTTTGTTAACCCAGACTTTGCCAGATTTGCAGCATGTCAAAACTGGTCCTTTCCTTAGCCATTTAAGTACCAAGAATGCACATTCATTGTTCACGACTAGTTTCCGCTTGCCTGTGACAAATAGCTAGTTGGCTAGTCAGCCTTGGTCAGTGTCTATTTAGGGCAAAATGTCAAAAAAGAATGTCCTGCATTTGGGACTCAACAATAATGAACATGGCTAAATCTGAAAATTAACAAAAGAAAGTGAACAGCTTTTTGAATTCTGAAGAACATTAGATTCGGGCGTCCTTTTTGTTCTGATTCTTGTGGCTTAACACTCTGAAAAGACCACCTGTTGGGCAGCCATTTTGTTATTGTATTAAATGCAGTGATCACATAAAAGAACACTTTCCAAAATAACCTGGCATTATTATTCACTTATTTTATAGTAAATCTGTATTCAAAACCTGTATTAAAATATGAGGCTTTTCTCCTAAGTGAAATTCAAAGCTATAAGTTTGATGTAAATGCATACTCAACTGCAAATGCATGATTTTGTGGTCAAATGGATTATACTTACAAAGGAGTTCCAGTAAACCTTTGATATGGCAATTAGAGAGCATGTTGAATAAAGTGAAACAGTTAAAAGGGGGGCATAGTAGACAGGGACTCCCTGAGGAAATGACACAAAACTGATAGCATATAATTATTAGACTGACACAGAGAGACATTATGTAGTTGGAGAAAATTACTGTTGTCTATTAAAAGAATATGATATCCTCAGCAATTCTAGAAGCATATTTTACTGGTAGAATACCTCCAAATTCATGGATTAAAAAAAGGCATGTCTAAAACTCACAGGCTCTATGATTCATTTATGCTAAAAATCCCTCCTAGAACATAGTGCAAATAGAAATATTACTGGTTAAATCCAATTGGTTATGATGAAAGTCTATGCTGCAAAGACAACTAGGAAAATAAAGGAAAAGAATACTAAGATTAAAAGAGAAGCTCTTCCTAAGATGGAAACCCTGGTTGCTCAGTGGCTAAGAACCAAAATGTCAGCAGTTCAATTCTACCAGGCGCTCCTTGGAAACCCTATGGGGCAGTTCTACTCTGTCCTATAGGGTCACTATGAGTCGGAATCGACTTGATGGCAATGGGTTTCTTCCTAAGAGGATAAGATAGTTTTTCGTAACTATCTAATATTTTTTAAAGTATATATTTTAATATTAAATATAACACTTGTATCCAAAAATCATCTGTGATGCATAAATGAATGTTTTGGTTGCATGACTCTATTTCAGCTTTGAGGCTAATTCAGAACAGTGCGGTAAACATCAGTTCCGTGTTTCATGATTTTTAGTAGTACACTAGCTTTTGGAGTTAATGCATTTTCTAAATTTGGAAAACATAACAGCTTCCAAAATATTTTTAAAAATATTTCATTTCTAAGATTTCCTAAGTATTCACATTTCAGTTTATTTTTGATGAGAATATAGCCTTTTTCTCAAGACTTAATTTCATTTATTTTAAATTTGTTCTACTTAATAAACTAAAGTAAATTGGGAGGAATGAATGAATCTATGATTACATGGTCGCAAAAATAACACTCCTTTGTCGTCTCTCATCTGCATCAAAAAAGTTTTTTCCTAAGTTTTTCAAAGATTTCATTCACTCACATTCATTCATATATAAATGTTTTTAAAAGAAAAGATTTATTTCTATGCTGTTGTATTAAAAGTGAACTTTTCTTGAAAGGGGAAAAAGTCAAAGTTCTTCCCTTAAGCCTTATTTCCAAAGTAGAAAAGACCATCAATTTTTTTTTTCTAAGTTGATTAAATTGGTAAAGAAATTCCATTGTTGACTTATGCAAAACTTCGTTCAGAGACTCTTACATGGTATTAAACTCCAAAAATTGAGCCAAATTATGAGTTTAAAAAATTCCTTTCTGGGTAGATATAGAGGAATACTTTTTCTCTGATAAATAAGCCTACTTGGATTTCATATCCTCTCTGGCTTTATTTTATATTATTTAAAGAAAACTGTACATCTCATATCTGTGAGCCAACATAATCCATGGCTTTCAAGAACATTTTTTTACTTATGTTTCCAAGCCTTATGTAGAGAAATATAGCATCAAACTATAAGCATGGGAAGGGATATACAGAAAAAGCAAATATTCATAACTAGGAAGGGACTTGAAAATGAGATTACTCTCATTCATAAATTTGAAATTTTTGTGGTGAAAAAATTTTGAATGCATTCAAATGTCATGGCTATTTGGCTGGAAAAAGAGCTCAAATACTGCAATTATCACGCAACATGAAGTTACTGTTCATCTCTCATAGATTTAGCTCCCTGAAGGTGTGTTTCTGGCATAAATACCACTCACTGGAATATTCATCTCCCTTCCATAAGAAAAGCCATATGAAAAAATGACAAAGGGCATAATGTCAAGTTCAAATCATGGCATAATCTAGTGTAACTGACCCTCAGAAATCAGTAACTTAACAAGTCAATACAACATAAAACAGTTTGTGGAGTTGCTGTATGATCAAACTGAAATATTCTTTATTCTCTTAAGGAAAACAGCATCTTACAAACCCCTTCAAAACAAAGGCAAATTTATATAATGTGTAATAAATTAATAAAAGAGTTTCAAGTTTGCTAAAAAGGCTGAGTCCATGAATCTAATTAGATAGACTCATGGATAGAAACTTGAGCTTATATAGAAAAGTAAGTTGGGCTTGCAAAAAAGAAAGAAAGAAATACATCTTTATGGAACTGTGAAGGTTAATAAGAGGAAAGGAAGAGGTGAAGGAAAAAGAGAGATGAAGGAAATAAGAGAAATTGAACAGATGAAAGAAAGGATTCGATGGAAGGTATTGTTGGTTACAGCTAGGTGTCAAAACAAAACTAGAAAAAATGGGAACTCCCTCAACATTGGAAGGGAAAAAAATGAATGTATACCACATAGTAAAAAGAAAAATAAGAAATAATGAAAAGGCTTTCAGGCTTTCCATAGAGCATATCTGTGAAAAAATAAAGCAACCGAGAAAGAAAAGAAACAGGGAAATTGAAATTTTCTCCAAAGGTATCTCATGTAGAAGGCTTCATTGTACCTTCCCTTTCACATGGGAAATTTAATTTTGCATTCCCTTTGTCTGTCTTGAGGCACATTTCTAGTTTATTCCGTAGATTTCTTCTTTAAAAGTTCTTCTTATCAGCTAAAAGAAAGGAATAAATATTGCATCCTTTTTTTTTTTTTTTTGCCTAGTCTCTTTTGTCCCAAGTTTAGGAAAGATAGGAATGTCTTATTCATGAATATTTGGGTATTTGCTTATTTTCTCTCCTATACCTGTAACAGCCAACATTTTCATTGTCTTTAAAACATCCTCCTTATGATGGTAATACTAACTAACTCCATACATTTATCATTACTCCATAAAGCTTCTTCTATGCGTTTAACAGTAGGAGCCCTGTTGGTGAAGTGGTTAAATGCTCAGGTGCTAACCGAAAGGTCCTTGGTTCGAACCCATTAGCAGCTCTGCCTTGCAGTCTGCTTCTGTAAAGATTTACAGCCTTGGAAACCCTATGGGGCAGCTGTACTCTGTCCTACAGGGTTGCTATGAGTTGGAATTGACTCCATGGCAATGGGTTTGGTTATATTTGGTGTATGTTAATGAGGAGTTCCTAGGTAGTACAACCAGTTAAGCTTCAAATCAAGGGTGTTTTGAATCCACAAGAGGCACCTCAGAATACAGGTCTGGAGATCTGCTTCCTAAAGGTCACAGCCTCGAAAACCCTATGGAAGGGTTCTACTCTGTACATATGAGGTCGCCATGAGTCAGAATCGACCTGGGGTTAAATGTGTTATTGGACTAGAATATAATAAATTGAATTGCTCTTCTCAACCGCAGGTGTGTGTGTCTAAACTGAGAACACGTTTTATTTCAGGCTCAGTCTGGCTACCAGAGGAGACTGGGATCTCCATCAGGAGGGGTGATGTATTTGGGAATACCAAGTCTATCCTAAGCCATTTCTTGAATAAACTCAAATTAATTCCAGATTGGCTCTAGAAGGAACTACATAAGTTCTTTCCTGACTATTTTTTAGGGTTTTGATCCATGGCCATCTGAGTTCACCAAATTCTGGTCCAGATTTACAGTTTGGGGTTAATTCTGACCTGAGCTAACCTGCCGTCCAGAAGGATATATAAACTAGCTTGCAATCTAGAAGGATACATATATAAGCACACTGGAGCAGGGTTGGGACCTGGGCAACTGCTTGTGGTCACCAACAGATCCTCTAAGCGTGGTTATAACCCTAGCCAAGGAACTTCAATTTTATCTCTCTATAAATTTGAGCGTTATCAGTTATTTCTCACTTCATAAGGTTATCACAATCATATAGACCAGTTCTCTTCCACTGGCCAACAATACACGGCGTTTGTTGAAGGCCCATGGAATGAAGGCACTACCATTCAGCTGATGATATTATACATCCTGCTTCTGCCCATCCCCCACGAGTAACCTCAGTCCTTATACTGAGCTTCTTTCTGGTGCCCATGGCAACCCCTCTAGTAATGCGGAAATGTTACTGCATGGTGGTTTTTTTTTAATCTGAAACATTTTTTACATGAACTGTTGAAGCTGCAGTTTTTGCACATCCTTCAACTTGTACAGAATTCACAGATGGAACTTATAAGCCTGGTTCCAATCAGGTTCACCAAGATACACCATCTAAAAACTGACTTAAGCATTCTTACTGATGAAACCTGCCATTTAACAGAAGCTTTTTGCATTTTTGAGTCTGATTTGACTCGATGGCAGTGAGTTTTTTGTTTTGTTTTGTTTTTTTGCATTTCAGAATTTGTTTTCCTTTTTTCACTATTTTCTCTTAATTGCTGTAATGGAAGGCTATTTTGGGGAGCAAACTCTCTTGCTATCCTATACTTTATGTAAGTGTATGTGTGTGTGCATCTTTTATGCGTGTTTTGTGTACATGCAATACTTGAGGGAATAGGCATTTAAAAGCTCATGCATATTCTATACCTAAAAAGTTCTAAGGAGCTTGTGTTCAATTTACTGCTCCGTTGGGCTATCATATTAAACTGATGGATATTAGTTAAGAGCAGAACCTTAAACACATCCTGTGCAAATATATTTTATAAATTATTTATTACTTGCTTATTTGCACATTCTTTATAATCAATTGCTGAAAAGAAATGGCATAAACCTCAGTTTTGAAAAGAAATTTGCTAGTGGTTCAGGTAACATGTCCTGATTTAACGTCTTTCCTCCCAGGGTACACACATATCAAAAAAAGCCAAATCCACTGCCACTCATCTAGTCGATTTTGACTCATAGCGACCCCATAGGACAGGGTAGATCTGCCCCCTGAGGGGTTCCCAGGCTGTAATCTTTACAAAAGCAGACTGTCACATCTTTTTTCCAAGGAGCAGCTGGTGGGTTCTAACTGCAGACCTTTTGGTTAGCAGCCAAGCGCTTTTAACCACAGCACCACCAGGGCCCCTTACTCTCCTATAACACCCTGACTTAGGGTCCTCACACTCTTGTTGGGACTTGTGTATTTACCCAGTTTATATATTTTTGTTTCTCTTTTACAATTATTATTCTTTTAGCTTTTTTAAAACCCTGGTTTAACATTGTATTATTTTTGGCAAATATTTTGTTGTGTATATTTGTACCAAGGAACTCTGGTGACACAGTGGTTAAAGTGCTCAGCTGCTAACCAAAAGATCAGTGGTTCGAATCCACCAGTTGCTCCCGGAAGGAGAAAGATGTGGCAATATGCTTCTGAAAAGATTCGTAGCCTGGGAAACCTCATGGGGCAGTTCTACTCTGTCCTATAGGGCTGCTGTGAGTCGGAATGGACTGGACAGCAGCAGGTTTTGTTTTTTTGGTATATTTTGTAGCACAATAAAAAAATTGTATTCATTTAATGTGTTTGACTTGAAGAGATTAGAAACTCTAGAACTCCTTCATTTGTACATTGCCTGTTAAAGGAACGTACTTTATAAGCTGCAGTAGAATGCCAAGCTAATTAGAAGAGCCAGAACCCTATCCTGAAATCACCCGCCTCTGAAATGCATCCGGTTCTTAGATAAAAAGCAACAGCTGTGTGAAAACATTGTGCTGCTAATGCTGCACACCTGGTTAAGGCAGGCAATAAGTGGAAAGAATTTCTCTACCTGAATTTTCAGGGGGGAGTTTTAAAAGCTAGAATATAATGACTCCCCCCCCCCACACACACATAGGAAACCCTAGTGGCATAGCGGTTAAGAGCCATGGCTGCTAGCCAAAACGTCAGCAGTTCAAATCCACCAGGTGTTCCTTGGAAACTGTATGGGGGCAGTTCTATTTTGTCCTATAGGGTTGCTGTGAGTCGGAATCCACTTGATGGCAGTGGGTTTGGCTTGTTTTGGGAATTTGGTTTGTTAGGGAATTTGATCCAAAACTCAGGATTAAATCTTTCCGTAGAATAAAGGATGGATAAAAAACAGTTGCCATGGGATTGATTCTGACTCATGGCAACCCAATACGTGTCAGAGTAGAACTGTGCTCCACAGGGTTTTCAATGGCTGAATTTTCAGAAGTGGATCCCTTGGCCTTTCTTCCAAGGCACCTGTGGGTGGACTTGAACCACCAACCTTTTGGTTAGCAGGCTAGTGTATTAACCATTTGTACCCATTATTATCAAAGGAATGATCCACTGAACACCAGGCTACGGCATGTCGTTGGAGCAGAGGAAAGTCTGCCTCCTACAGCATTATTGAGGGTATAAGTCACAGGGTAATTTCCTTCTCTTCTTGTGTACACCTAAGCTGAACCTACCAGGAATTTAGGTGAGACCTGGTAGGTTGCAGCTGTGTAGGGAAATGGTTATGGTTGGTTACTCCTTTTGAAGACGAGCTTTCTAACTGCTTTTAGGAAGGACTGTCACAGGCAGAAGAAAGTTAAAGCTGACAGGTTTTCTAAGCAAGGGCCAGGTAGTTACTGCAAAAGATGGTCTTTTCCTGTAAAATGTTCTATTAATTATCCATGCGGGCAGAAATTGTTTTCTTGCGCAGCTAATGATACAGATATTCAGTTAATGAAACTCCATCTGCATAGAGGCTTCCAGTTGGGAGTGTGGGCTGAATTCATTAGTTTCAGATGTGAGGGTTTCTTTCTTTTTTTTTTTAAGTAAGGAGAAAACCCATAGCCCAAACAAACAACATTTGTAAAGTTCTGAAAAGACATTGCTACTGTAAATGGGGAGGGGAGGAAGAGAAGAATTAATACTTTTGAGTAAATTCTATTTTCTCTTAAATGAAAAACAATGGTAAAGGTTTCCATATGTAATTTAAATCTCATTCTGAAGTTAACATTGCCGCTGCCTCCTACAGGCTCAATGAACCGGAAACAGCAAAGAACATGTTTTCTCTGAGATGCTTTAAGAAATGCTCCTAAGAAGACAACGGGTTGGATAGTAGCTTTTACCCACAAAGCTTAAGCAATTATGATTCATTCCAGGATAGAAGGAAATAAGCCTAAGAAAGGTAAGTTTATAATATGGAAATTGCATTTTCAAGTGTGCCTATTTATCATTAGACCAATACTGAAATCCAGACTAAAAATGATGTTTGTACAAAGCCTAACTAAGAAAATTACCTTATTTCTTTAAAAGTAAACAACATCAGCAACTTAATAAAAAGACAACCCAATCATAAAATGAGCAAAGGACTTGAACAGATGTTTCACCAAACAGGAGTTCAAATGGCCACCGAACACATGGAAAGATGCACAGCATCATTAGCCATCAGAGAGATCCAAACCAAAACTACAATGAGATACCATTTCACTGCCACTAGAATGGCAAAGATTAAAAACAAAGAAAAACGGACTATAACAAATGTTTGCAAGGATGTGGGGAAATAGGAACCCTTATCCATTGCTGGTGGAAATGCAAAATGGTACAACTGTCATGGAAAACAGTGTGGCAGTTCTTCAAAAACTAAAAAGAGAACTATCATATAACCCAGCAATTCCACTCCTAGGTATATACCCCAAAGACTTGACAGCACCGACTCAGAAAGAGACTTGTAACCAATGTTCATTGCAGCATTATTCACAATAGCTAAAAGGTGGAAACAATCTAAATGCCCAACTACAGGTCAATAGATAAACAAAATGAAGTACATACATACAATGAAATACTATTCAGCCAGTAGGAGAAACGAAGTCTTGATACATGCTACGGTATGGATGGAGCTTGAAGACATGCTGAGTGAAATAAGCCAATCACAAAAGGACAAATACTGTATGACCCCACTTATATCAAAAAAACAAGAAAAGGCAAATGTATAGAGACCAAGGTATGAGTGGTTACCAGAGTGGGAGGGAAAGGGAAAAGGGGGGTTAAAGGTGATGGAGAAACCACATTGATTTTATGGGTAGGGTTGCACAACTGATTATTGTAGTTGCTGTCAAGTTGTACACCTGTAAAAAGTTGTTGGCAAAAGTTGTGTGATAGACATATTAATAATAACTACAAAAAAAAAAAAAGTAGCTGCTGAGGCTGCTTATGTACGACCAAACACCTTCTGGGATTTGTTTCCTTGGTTTGGAGGTTTAGGGTCATGGTTTCATGGGACATCACAATTAATTGGCCTAATAACGTGTTTAGTGCTTCTATTCTACTTCCTAGTTCATTGAGGACTTCCTGGGGTCTTAAAAGCTTGCAAGTAGTCACCCAAGGCACAACAACTGGTCTCTACTCACCTGGAGCAACAGAGGAAGAAGGAGAACCAGAAGGATGTGGAATATGTGGCTAACTGCCTGCATGAACAAGTGCCTCCTCTGCCGTTGGAGCAGAAGAACTGGATGGTGTCCAGCTACTGTTACCAAATATTTTCATCGAAGATTCCATAGAAGAATCATGGTAAAAAGGGGGAAAATGCAGAACAGAATTTCAAATTCTCATGGACTCTAGACTTTCTGGAGTCATGGAGGGTGAACGTACCTCTGAAACTATTGTCCTAAGATTATCCTTTAACCAAACATTTCCCTTGAAGTGATCTTAAAATCGGGCAATAGTTTATTTAGCTTAACTAGTGAAAAAGGTCTGCCTTGAGCATCATGCTCTTTTAAGAACTACCTCAATGGGATCAAATTGACAATAGCAACTCGAAAGATTAGATAGGAACCTTAGGCAGCAGTGAGTTTATGTAAATGAGGAACAACTTAGAAAAGGAGGGTGAGAATGGTTGTACTACTCAAAGAAGGTAATCAATGTCGCTGAATTATACATGTAGGAACCGTTGAATTGGTGTATGTTTTGCTGTGTATATTCTCAACAACAACAAAATAAATAACATTTAGAAAAAGACATATAAATAAACAATCCCCCTATTTAAATTATTTCATTGGAGAAAGAAAGATGATCACTTTGCTCACATCGGCTAAGGTCTTCTTTCTGGGATAGAGGCTTTCCTTTCTTATAATTGAAGATTAAATGTGCAGTCTTGGGCACCCCCTTCTCGCTATAAGTTGGTTCTCCAGGTGTCCCTGACACTATAGGGTTTAATTGAGGCCTCCAGTGTGTGGAGATAGTGGAAAAGACAGAAGAGACAGCTATGCCCCTCTGAATGTTTTAGAAAGTTGAACACCAAGTCACTTGGCCAAGGGTGATTGGATTAGGCACTGCTTCAGGTGTCTGCTCCAGTGAAATCACTGAAAAAATTGGATCTAATAAATTCAGTACCTGAATACCCAGGGCACTGACAAATTGAGGGGCTCCTTACCCTGAAAATAGTTGACCACCATCTACACTAGGCCACAGCAGCACCATGCTATTAGAGCTAAGGAGCAAAAGCAAGGACACCTGGGATGTAAAAATAAATAATAAATAACTACCAGTGAACAACCTGTTGGTCTTTACCTGTGAGGACCTAAGAAAGCTAAACATCTTCATTTCTGGATTTTCCCTTTGGTCATAGAAGCGGGCTCTGGGAATTTTCCTATTCTTTCTTTTCTTACTGGCTTTTTTTTTTTTTGGTCCTTAATGGAGATCTTGAACTGCAGAGCCGCCGTGTCAGAACTCAGATGGTTAACATTCACTTCTTGCTGTTTTATTGCATATTACTGTGCGCGCCTGAGCAGCGGGAGCAGATTCGGGCAATTACAATCAAGTCAGGGCACACGCCGCGGCGGAGCAACACGAGCATGATGAGGATACTGATGAGGCACTTATCGAAAACCCCACATCATCCACACTCATCAGCCACAACATGTCACCCCAAATGAGGCATCAGCTGCCTTCAAAAGGCTCATTGCTCAGTGTTTACCGCTTCCCTCGGACCCACTTTTGATTTCACGGTCAGGGCTGGGTTCAAACAGCAGCTGCCTGGCAAGGGCAGGGCTGGGCTCCCAGCAGCTTCCCCCAGAGTCCTAGCGCTTTGTCTGGGGAGCTTTGGGGAGCAGGGATTGGCGGGGCGAGGGGACGCAGGAAGGCAGAGAAGTGTCCAGTTCCGTTTCTCTCAAAGAGGAATCCCTTTCCCAGAAGGGGCCCTTGATTAATTTCAAGCACTAGCACACAGTGGTGGCATAATGGGGGAAGGGAAGCAAAATAAGGAGCCTTTCACAGATCTCCTTAAAATAGTAACAGGGTGGGTGGGACCTCTCAGGCAGACACAAGTCCTAGAAAGGTCAATCCCTTTGGAAAAGGCACATCCAACTAGGAGAGCCGTTCAAGTGGTAACAATTTTTTAATTCTTCCCTCATCAACTCGTTCTTAGGTGGTTTGGGAGGGGGCATTTATTAGCAATTTATAGCAGGACTTTATTCAAAAAAAAATTTTTTTTTTTTTTTTGCTATAGGAGAAAACAGATATATTCCTAGCAATACTCCTTTACACTATTCTTTGTTGCTTTGGGTTAGTGCAACCCAGCTAAAAACTGGGTTGCAGAGAAAAACTTGTTGGAGAAGTCTAATTGTTTATGCTTGAAAAAGAATTTGGAAAACCATTGTCATCCATTTTTTTCAATCTATGTAATTCCTGGTAGGGTGCAGGGCACTGGGCTGATACTTTTTTTTTTTTTATGGTTGGATTAATCAATCTTATTTATTTTAAAGCTCAAAAGCTCTTAATGTAAAAATTCATTCTACAGAAAAACATTCTCCAGGTAGATCTAGACTAATTGATCCAATACCAATAGCTATTTTATTCATACCAATAGCTATTCAATTTTCACTCTTTTGAAGCCTTTTAGCCCCCATCCGACCTCTCACCCCCACCAAACCCTGGTGAGCGCTATCTCAGCCATGCAAAACAGTGAGAATGGTATGAGCCAGGCATGGAATAAAGGTGGGCTTCCTCTCCCCTAAGCAAATTACCTGTCCTGGAGAGTACCACATTCAGAACATTGTTCGGGAAAAAATAATGCAGGCCTGGGGGGAAGACCACCAGGCAAAGCCATTGACCCTGACAAAGGCCCAGGAGCCTGGGACCCAGAAATGACCCCAATGTACCTGTCACAGGTCAGAAGCGCTCGGTTTGGTTTGATCATAAACTTTCTTCCTTTTCAGCTTAATCACAACCGTTGCTACTTTATTTTCACTGCTTTTATATATGATTCTAAAACAGTTGGCATTAGGCTTTTAATGGAATTTTAACATCTTTACAAAAAGTGGGGAACCAAACTGTTTTGTTTGGCAGGTCCCTGTGTTTTAAAAACTTAAATAATTTTGAGAAAATAACTTATGTTTTCTTTTACCCACTCTTAGAAGTTTGGGTTGGTTTTGGGTAGAAGTTAAACCAGAGTTTGCAGAAACTTTAGGAAAGGGGTTCCTTGATTTCTATAGCTTCTTACCTCCTAGTCTCAGAGGTTGTGCTGATTTTCTTTCCTTCCAGACCCCTTTCTTCTCTAAAACCCACATGCCTTACCTGCTGATACTCTAGTTTTGCTCTTTCTATCCAAACTCTTCCACAGTTTCTGAGGGTCTTTCATAAGTTTAAGCCCACAGGTTTGCATTGCATGCCTGGATTCAAGGGAAAACCCCATGACCTGATTCTAGGATGGTGACCACCGTGCTCAGAGCTCCATTCGGCTTTATTAGTTTCGGAGGAGGCACAGCAGGAGGAGGCAATGAGTGCCTGTATTCACCACTGTCACCTTAGATCCACCAGAGCCTCTGATGGGAAGGAGGAGGCTTGGTGCCCCAAGAACCTACATTTATTGGATGATGGAAAGTGAATACTGAGGGGAATAGAAAATATGAATGCAGAAAGGAAAATGGGTGAGTACTGTGGGATGAGGGAGAATTTTGGAAGGTTAGATCAAAAGTAATTCAAGTCTCAGATTTCTCTTGGTCTTCCCAAGGTTTGCCTATAACTGATTTTGCTAAGTGATGTCTCATGAACCTTTAACTTAGTATTTCTTTTTAGAGCTCTCCCAGTAGGTGACATCTATCAGTGATCTAAATAGAGAAATGAGTAATTAGAGTTCAGCAGTAGATTATGGAGAAAATTCATTAAATGATCATACGTATTTAAATGGACGCTAGCAACCTTCTAACCAGCAACAATGCCTACCTAGGTTTTTGGTTCTAGCAGTTGCAAATGTTAGTGACGATTCTTTAGGAAAATGGAATATTATTGGGTGTGCGTGTGTTTTAAATGTTTTTTATATATTGGATATTCTTCAATATCTTGCTACTGATAGAGAAGGGTGGTGTGGGGCCAGGGAGGAACTGCAAATTAAAATGCAGCATGATAATTTCTGGACAATTATCCAAACCACATGAAAAGGAGTTATTCATGTATTCAGAGGAACTCACTGGTCAGATGGCCACTGAGTCTCCTAGCTCTGCACTGGTGTTTTAGTAATCTAGAGAGAAAAGATCTTGCAGGGTCCTTGCAGGGAGCTTTAGAGAAGATCCAGGCAAGAAAGAGGTGGTTTACATGTGTGTATATGCATGCAGTGTGTGCATCAGGAGTCAGTGTGTGTGTGTGTGTATATATCTGTGGGGTCATCATCTAACGCTCTTTGTGATGCACATTCTAAATTAGGCAAAAGGAATGCATCTTTCAAATGCAGATCATGTTTGCATTAGAAGAGCAATGAGAACACTTGTCAGTTTCAGAACATTTATGTGCTAGAAGTACTGTTAGCAGAAGAGCAGTTTAGATAAATTCAAGACTTTTTTTGCTGATCACAAACATTAAGCTTCACACCTGAAGCCCTCAACCCCCTGCTGTGCTCTAATCCTAGCACCATTCACCCTTAGAGACTCAGAGTGCTGTGCCTCAGCTCTCAAACCTTTGATTGCCCTTAGTTTGAATGCCACCACCTGCAAAAATGCCTTTTTATTCCCTTTGAGCCTCTTGAGAAGGAAGTAAAAATGATAATTCATGACAAACATTAATTAATTGTTTACAAGATGATCTTTTCTTTTTCCAACTTCTGTTCAGCAGACAGGTTGAACGGCAAGATTCCACTCGCGACGCCAGAATTTGTCAAGAGGCCTGCATTGTTGTTTCTCACTGAGGCATAGGGCTGACTGCAGGCCATTGTTTCTCCAGCTCAAGTGGGCCTGTCTGGTTCGTGTTGGGAGAATGGGAGCGACACGCGTGAGTTCCTGAGGATAAAAGAACTACCGGTTCTAGGAAGGAATGGGGAGTTTAGCCACTAATGCAAAGTAAATAAACATTTTTCACCACCTCTTGCTCCATGTGATTTTTTAAAGGTCAAGAGCTGCCATTACAGTATTTTAAAAGCTTCAAATTATGTTTAAAGAACGTATCACTAAACGCACAGAAACCTTATCAGAATTTAGGAACCTACTGTGATTGTTTGGTCCTTGAGTTTATCATCACGGGAAGGGGGATTGTAAAAGGAATGTAGATGCCCCGTTGTTTCTGATATCCTGCAATTTGCTCAAAGTGGATGTTTTTCTCAAGTTCTTCCGAAATCTCTGCAAAATTTGGAAAGTGTTGAGACATTTCAATTTTAAAATTGCACACAGTCCACACTGCAGGGCAAACATTTTGGACAGACAGGAATAGGGCTCTGGGGGGCCGTTCACAACAAACATGTTCAAAATACAATGAATAGGCCGTGTTCCTGTAAGACTTCCAAATGTGTGCGTGTGTGAGAGAGAGAAGAAAAAGACAGATATCTTAAAGAATAAAAAGCTTACTTCAAGGAAGTGTAAAGCAATGGCAGAAAGACTTCCTGAGCAACTGAGGTTTTCAGATTTCAAATTAGGAGCCCTTAGATCACGGCTGCTAAGGCTAAAAATCAATTCTATATTTTCTGAGTTAATACTAAAGATTGCACTTAACAGACATGGAGACAAATAAGGTATGCAGAAGGAGTAAAAACAGCACACACACACACAAATTCAGTCCTTAGTTTTGGCCATGATCCAGCACAATGATGTTTCAACCAGATTTGAAAAAAAAATCAATAACATCTGTGGTATAATGGTTAATTAAAGCAGCTCTTCAGCAGAGCTCAGGAGGAGAGGCTCGGCCTGAAATTCAGACAGCTGAAGCTTGATTATCAGGAAAGAATGCTTTTTTAGCTATGAGTGGATAGGCCAAAAGCTGCAGTGTGCCGAAATGGGGAGAAAAATTGCTTTTATTTTAACTTTCTTTAAGTAATCAATACATGCTTTTCACCTGCATTAGGAGACTGCTCAGTTCCAAAGCCTGTTTCTCCACTCCAGCATAAATTTGAGCCACTGTCTTTTGAACCTCAGGTTGAAAAAGGAGCCCCATAAGGAAAAGCAAAAGAAAAGAATATACAGGTCTGGGTGCTTGGTCTTGAGACCAGTTAAAGCTCAGCCTCTAGGAGGGTCTGAAGGGTTTAATCTATAAGCTAGAAGCAAAGCTGACCTGACCTTGGGGCATGCAGAGGTCATAGCCGAAGTAGTAAGGCTGTTATAACACAACTACAAAAAATTCTAATGGAAACGGAACAGCTAGGTCAAATTTTCCCCTTCTTTGTCTTCCTATTGTTTCAATTACTGTACCAAGGACGTTTTCTTTGCCTTTTTTAGAAACAAATGTCAAAGAATCAACAATGAGTTCTCCTTGTTACAGACGGCAGGGTCAGCAGGTGACTTTTCTGAAGAAAAAACAATCAGTAATGCTCTATCTGAATATTAATACCTTGCTTTATCTTCTATTTCTAATATTGTTTTTGGACAGTGGAATCTGTGTCTTCATATCATCATTGTCAAATTTCAATAAGCACTTGCAAAAAAAGAAATGTTGCCCTCTCTGGACTACACAAGTCCTCACAAGAAAATCATACATGACTAGTCAATCAATCATTTGTTTTTTCATTCAACAAGTTTTTCTTTAGTGGCAAGCCTGTGACCATCACTATGCTGGGTGCCAAAGTTGCAAGACTAATAAGAGATGGTTCTTGCCCTAGGAAGTTCATAACCTGTTGGAGGGACATGTGCTTGTGAACAAATAATTGCAAACCCATTGAAAAAGAACTTGAATAAAATTGTCTAGAAGGGTTACCCATCACCTGTCTGTCGTTTGTCATACTGTGGGGGTTTGTGTATTGCAGTGATGCTGAAAGCTATGCCACTAGCATTTCAGATACCCAAAGAGTCACCTATAGTGGACGGATTTCAGTGGAGCTTCCAGATAAAACAGACTAGGATGAAATAACTGGCAATCTACTTCTGATAATTAGCCAACGAAAACCTTATGGATCACAACAGATTATTGCTCAGTATAGTGCTGGAAGATGAGCCCCTAGGTTGGAACGCATTACACAATGGCTGCAGCAATGGATTCAAACATAGCAATGATCATGCAGATGGCAACATTTCATTCTATTATATATAAGGTTGCCACGTGTTAGAGTAGCCTCAAAGGCAACGAACAAATACAATAAGAAGGGTTACAAATTTTGAAGGTCCCTACAGTCAACTGCAACTCAGGAAGGGGCAGAGTGAGTGTAGGGGAGCTTTGAGAGAGAGTGATGCTGGAGCGGAATCTTGGAGGATGTGGAAGAGTTTCCAGGGGAGAAAGGGAGAGATGACATTCAGAGTTTAGGTATAGTTATGTAAATTATAAGGATTAATTCAGAAGAATTTATTATGAAAGAAGTGACACAAATGTTTTATTAAATTTTCAGAATTAATCATTACATTTTACATTGTCTATGTTTGTTTTGAAGAAGCCCTAGTAGAACAGTGGTTAAATCACTTGGCTGCTAACTGAAAAGTCAACAGTTCAAACCCACCAGCCGCTTGATAGGAAAAAGATGTGGAAGTCTGCTTCCTAAAGATCTGCGTGTTTGGAAACCCTGTAGGGGAGTTCTACTCTGTTACAGGGTCACCATGAGTGAGAATCGACTCAATGATAATGGGTTTGATTTTTGGTTTGGTATGCTTGTTTTAAGAACTACCAGGATCAGAGATTCTGAAGGTTTCCTTTGTAGCTATCACAATCAAATAGTTCTTTGATCTGACCACACTTTCTCACTGAAGGCTGAAAAAGTCATTAGCATCTTCTCTTTTCTAAATTAATCACATTTGATATTTTTGGCTTTTTCTCAGGGGTTGAGTTTTTCATCCCATGACTTTGAACTTTTTCCTCAGCCTTTTCCAACTTCTCTTCCTTTCTCCACACCTTCAAAATGTGAACTACATCTAAAGAAGCCAAGAAGCTGGTCTGCCCCCATCAATAAGTATAAAGGTTGTTGGTCTTTGCATGTCATTCTCCTGTTATCCAAAGTATGGTGTAGTGGCTTTTGAGCATGAACCTAAAGACGGACTGCCTGGGTTGAAATCCTCCTCCTCCACTTACTGTGTGATCTTTGGCAAGTAACCTAATCTCTCTGGGCCTCAGTTTCCCCATCTGAAAAAATGGAGATAATAAAAGTAACAGTAACTACCTCATAAAGCTGTCATGTGGACTCAACGAGTTAATATTTGTAAAGTGTTTAGAACAATACCTGGCACAGAAGTATTGCTAAATTAGTGTTTGTTAAATAAATCATAGTTACAAGCACTTATTTAGCACATGGTCCTCTGAATTAGCTTCTTATTGTTATTAGTTGACTTTCAGTTGGCATAAATTGGCGACCTTCTGAATAGCAGAACAAAATGTTGCCTGGCCCTGTGCTAGCTTCACGGTCATTGGTATGTTTGAGTCCGTTGTTGTGGTTATTAAGTCAATCCATCTCATTGAGGGTTTCCCTCACTGACCCTCTACCAAATGTGACGTTCTTTCCTGATGATATGTCCAAGGTAAGTGAGCCAAAGTTTTGCCATTCTCACTTCTAAGGAGCATTCTAGTTGTATTTCTTTTAAGACTGATTTATTTGTTCTTCCAGCAGTCCACGGTGTATTCAATATTCTTCACCAACACCATAATTTAAATGCATCAATTCTTCTGTCTTCCTTTTTCATTGTCCAGCTTTTGCAGGCACATAAAGCAATTGCTAAGACAATGGCTTGCTTCAGGTGCACCTTAGTCATCAAAGTAACATCTTTGCTGACCTAGCTAATTTCTGTCATAAGTTTTCTAGGTCATTTTATTACCTTAAATACTACCCACCAGTTGAGCAGCTCAACTCTTCCCTGCTTTGATATGAATCAATTCTTAACTATCCCTTTGAATTTGTTTTTTGTCCTTTAATGTATTAGCAACTCAAAGCCAATTATCTACTCCATTTTTTTTTTTAGTTTATTACCCATGTTTTAAAATATTTTTGGTTTTATAACAATGCTGCCAGATTTTTCTTTCTTAGCAAAGGACTGATACTTACCTTTGCATTTCTCTTGTTTAATTTTTATGATTTTATACCTTGAGGACTGACTCTCTACAGCACAGTGCTATCTATTGGGAATACAGGGATACAATATGTATTGGTTAGGATTTGTTTTAGCTGCTGTTAATAGGAACTTAACTACATGGCTTAAAAACACTCAAGTATATTCTCTTGTGTAAAATAAGACCAGATGTAGCAGCCCAGAGGATGGGAGCCCCACAAAGTTATCAGGGACCCAGGTGCCTTCCTTTTCTCCTTTTTTGGTTTTTACCCTCAAGGTCATCTCATGAGCCAAATGGTTGCTGAAATATCAGCTATTGCCATGTATCGCAGGCAGCAGGATGGAAAATGGAAGTAAAGACAGAAATGGTATATACCCCCTTCCCTTTAAGGAGTCTTCCCAGAACACACATATAACAATTCAGCTCACATCTGATCTGATGGAACTTAGATACATACCCAGGTGCAAGGAAGGCTGGAAGATATAGACTTCATTCTGGGTGTCACCAGTCCAGCCAAAAAGTCAGAATTCTGATGCTAAGGAAGAAGGAAAGGAAGATTTTACAGTTCAACTAGCAGTTTCTACCACAAAACAGGTTCTAGCAATGAGGAGCTCAGAGTTCAGTTGCAAGGACAGACATATGAATAGGTATGTATGATATAATGAGTGCTAATCCATTTTATGCAAAGTTATTGGTATATTCTTTTTATTTCCACTCATAGATGATTTGCTCCTCTTTTGTAATATTTTCTTTACTCCTTCCCTCCTCCTTCCTTCCCCTCAGCCTTTCCCATTCCCCATGCTGAACCAGGCACAGTTAAACGTGGCCTTAGTTGCTTTCACAAAGTAGTCTCCATTGATTTGCAGGGACTTATCCAACTGTATATTACCTTACCTACAAGTCACAAAGCATCTTGAGGTGAGGGAGTGTTCTTGTTAGGTACCATCCAGTCAGTTCTGACGTGTAGCGACCTCATGTACAACAGAACACAACACTGTCCAGTTCTGCTACATTCTCACGATGTTCCTATATTTGAGCCTGTTGTTGCAGCCACTGTGTCAATCCATCTAATTGAGAGTCTTCCTCTTCTTCACTGACCCTCTACTTTACCAAGTGTGATGTCTTTCTCCAGGGACTGGAAAATCCACCCAGTGACTCCACAGGGAAAAAAGATCCGGGGACCTGCTCCCATAAAGATTAACAACCCTCAAACCTACTGCCATGGCATTGATTCTGACTTATGGAGACCCTATAGGACAGAGTAGAACTGCCCCATAAGGCTTCCAAGGCGTAAATCTTTACGGATGTAGACTGCTACTTCTTTCTTCCACTAAGCAGCTCATGGGTTCCTTTTGGTTAGCAGCTGATTGTTTTAACCACTGTGCCATCAGGGCTCCTAGATTACAGCCTAGGAAATCCTAGGCAGTGGTTCTACTCTGTCATATAAGGTCACTATGAGTCAGAATCAACTCGATGGCACACAACAATAACAACAGTTAGGGAAGAAACATAAACACACTTGAAACCAATGGGAAAAATTCCAATGCAGAATATAAAAACAGGCATGATGAAGGGATTTATATTGTGCAGAAAGGCATCTCATAAAAGCTGAAGAAGTATTTGAATTGAAAATCAATCAATGAATATAATGGAGAATAATTCATTCATTCAACAGTGCTTATTTGTAGGAAATAATGGGAAAACAATAAGGTACAAGTAAGCTAGAATGAATTAAATAATACAGCAAAAGTGGAACATGATGAAACTGTAAAGCAAAATCTTGTTCCTGGAAAATTCAAAGTCCCTAGGTCAATTAACTCTATCACTGAATCCAGTTCAGTTGTAAGTGAAACTCACATATTTTTTATTTTCTGGATTAATTTCACTTGTGAAAATACTAAAATAGACTAATTTAGCTTGCAATATTATCAGCTAAGTGCTACCTATTACAGAGAATTTCAATCTTTTATCAGTTTTTTTTTTTTTTGGTATAACCGTTGTACACTAAATACACCATTAGAAAAATTAATAATAATGCCTAGCACTTTTCATCTTAAAAAGCCTTTTAAGCACATTAACAGATTAATTCAAATGACACTCAGCAAGGCAAGCACTATATAAAATAATTCCCATTTTACAGATAGGGAATAAGGCAAAATTACTTAATTCAGGCAAGTATTCACTGTAGAGGA
This sequence comes from Elephas maximus indicus, assembly GCF_024166365.1. Taxonomy (NCBI): domain Eukaryota; kingdom Metazoa; phylum Chordata; class Mammalia; order Proboscidea; family Elephantidae; genus Elephas; species Elephas maximus. Next base: position 48,608,876 of record NC_064828.1, on the reverse strand, counting down.
AGGTGGGGGTCTAGTTAGTTATAAAAATGAAAGAAATTCTTGGATTTCCAAAATGTGTTGTAGATGGTGTCCCTTTTATTTCTGAAATTCCACTTGACTAAATAGTGGAATCAAACTCGGTAGAAATGAATTGTTTCTCACTTGGAACAGGTTCTAAGGACCTGCTGTACTAGCTCACTGCTAGTTATCCTGGGTATCCTAAATACATCCTACCTTAAGATCATTTATCATTTAGTTTCTCTAGCTCTCAATTCCCTCATATGTAAAATTTACAGAGTATTTTCATATTAACCATACATTCTTAATTACTTACTTACCTCACATGCTCATATGAGATAAATGATATCAATATGTTTGAAAACTTAAGTAACTCCAGTTCACGAGGTCTTCTGCATGTCACACTTTGATGTATTCCCTCCCAATTCCTCTCGAGACAGAGAGAGAAAAACTCACACCCACTGAAACTAACAACTCATTGGCCAAATCTTGAAGGAATTTTTTACTAACTATAAGATTGAGGAAGTAATAATGAATGAGAAAAGTAATTGATCAGCCTGTGATATGTCTCAGCAAAGAGAATAGACCCTTCTCGCTTGTGGCCAACAGTTCTGACTGGTTTATACGTCAGCCATTCCCAAGCCCCTTCTCCTTTGCCCCAGAAAGACTTGCTTTCTAGACATACCAGTGCAGTCTCCTCCTTTTTCTTCCTCTTGCTTTGAATGCGAAAGTGAGTAAGCAGTCATCTTGAGATTATGTGAAAACATGCAAGTGGATGAAAAGTCAACACTCTATCGATAGCAGTTTAGAAAGATAGAAAGTAGATAATTGTTGAACTTCCAGGCCCAATCCTGAAATTGCCTACCTCCAGAGATGTTAGGTAAAAAATATACATTGTTACAGCCTGCTCAATTGTTAGTTAGGTGTTCTGTTACTTGTAGCTGAAAGCATTCCTAAATAAAATGCCGTATAGAAAATAATGGGAAGGTATGTGGTTTCATCTTGACTATCTCCTCTCTAACTCAGGACAGAGACATAGCTGGGCACCTTTCCACTACCATACAGATTCTGCATTTTTATTTCTCTGATTACAAATGTAATTAATGCGCATTGTAGAAAATATATAAAAGTCCAGATAGACATAATAGAAAAATGAAATCACACATCCAGAGATAGCACCCATTAATATTTTACTATATATCTTTCTTTCTATGCATAAAAACATATATATTCTTTTAAATTTTTGAAGCCAATTTGGAATAATATTGTACATGCTGGTTTTCTATACTTTTCAACATATGATTAATATTTCCTGTGCATTTAGATATTTTGTCTATCACATTATTTTAATAGCTATATGATATGTTGTTATATGGAAATATCAGCATTTATTTAAGCAGTATCCTACTATAAGTCAAGAAGACCATTTTTCAAATATTCACTGTTATGCACAGTCACCAATCCTAACAAAAATATTTTTGCATATGTCCAATATTATATTCTGAAGATATATTCTTAATAGTGGCGGTACTAGGGGGAAGGTGGAGCCAACATGGTACTATAGACAGAAGCACCATGCCATCTTTCTACAACAAAGATCAGAAAAACTAAGTAAGACAGAGACAAACGTCAATCCTAGGCATCGAATGAAGAGATAAAGAACTCAACCAAGCACCGAATAGAATAAGAAACTGACAGAATGGAGAGCGAGGAGGGGTAATGAGCAGAGGTCCCCTATCAGCTAAGGCAGCACGGATTCACCATCTTGTACTCCTGTTGGAGATCAGCAGACAGGGAGTACAGGAAAGCAGCTACACAGAGCTCCCAGCAGGAGGCAGAGCACCTGGTAACCAGCAATACATGTTCTCCCACCCCATACCCTTGATGCCCCTGCTTGGACTCCACTGCTTCCTGGCAGGCTGAGCGACCATGGGCTGAGAGACTCCATGCCTCATGGATTTGCCACCCCCCCCACACCAGCTGGCTCCTTCTGTGCCATTTCTTTGTTGCTGGTGTTGCTTTTTTTGGCTTTCTTTGGTTTCTTCCCTGCCTCTTACCTCCTCCCCCTCCTTTTTCTCAAACACCTGGCTCTGTGTGCCATCTTTGCTTCTTCTTGACAGACTGTGAAGCACCATTCGACTGGGGAACTGCATACCCGGTCCACACTGCCACACTGGTGGGATTTCTGGGGCCTTTTTTTGTTTGCTTGCTTTTTCTTTTTGTTTTTCTCCATTTCTCATCTCTCTCTCTCTTACCTTCTTCTGCTGACTCCTGAATACCTGGTGCTGTGTGCCATCTTTGCCCCTTGTAGCTGGGCTGTACTGTGCAGCTTGGGAGTCAATTCCCTGGTTCCTGAAGCTGCACAGGTGGGATCCCTGGGGGCTGTTCTTTTCTTTTTTTAATTTATTTTTCCTTTACTCTTTTTTCCTTTTTGTTTTTCTTCATTTCTCAGTTTCTCATCTCCCCACTCCAACAATGGTCTCCCTCAGCACTTTTTTTTTTTTTTTGGCTCCTGTTTCTCTCTGCTCTCTCTCTTCTTTCCCATACCCGTCTTAGCTCCACCCATCACAGCCTCCCCCCTTCCGCCTACCTGCACCATGCACCGATCATTGCACCCCCGAGCAGCACAAGCATGGCCTACCAGAACCTGCCCTGCACTGACCCCAGCCCACCAAGTTGGCCCCGGTATATGCCACAAACAAAACATCACAAACCCTCACCTTCAGCTGGACCTGCCCTGCTGCACCATAGCTGAGTGACTGGCCCTGCCCATTGGACAAAGAGGTGAAAAGTACCATGCCCACAGATGAGCAAACAATAAAGAACGCACAGCTGACCTGCTCAGACATAACCAAATAAAACAAAAAAGAAGGATGAAAGAAATCTATAATCAAATAAATGAAAAAAGTAACTACTGAATGTCCCGAAGACAGCAGACAATATCAAAACGTATTTAAAAAAGGACAGGATGGTTCCAGTAGGAGTCAAAAATAAAAAAACAGATGACTTTACAGTAGACGAAAAGGCACTAGAACTACCTGACACAGAATTTAAACATCTAATATTCAGAGCTATCCAAGAGTTGAAGCAAAAAGCAGACAAAAGTGAGGAAAAAATAGACAAATCCATGGAAAAGGCAGACAAATTCACAGGAAATACACAAAACAATGAAACAATTCAGGAAAAAAATGTCAAAATAATTTCACTGCTAGAAATCATACAAAAACAACAATTAGAAATCCAAAAGATAAACAACAAGATTTCAGAAATGGACAGCGTCATAGAAGGTCTGAGGAGCAGGCTTGAAACAATGGAAGACAGGATCAGCGCAATTGAAGACAAATACTTGGATGTCACTTTGTTTCAGGAAAAATCAGAAAAAAGAATGAAGAAACCGTGAGAATGATGTGGGATACAATCAAAAGTAAAACTTTGCAAGTGATCAGAGTTCCAGAACAGGGGGAGAAAACAGAAAACACAGAGAGGGTCATTGAAGAATTGCTGACAGAAAACTTCCCTAATACCATGAAAGATGAAAAGCTGATTATCCAAGAAGCTCAACAAACCCCATATAGGAGAGACCACAAAAGAAAATGACCAAGACATAGCATAATCACACTCCTTAAAACCAAAGACAAAGAAGGAAACCTGAGAGCAGCTTGAGAAAAATGAAAAGTCACATGCACAGGGGAAACAATAAGAGTAAGTTCTGATCACTCAGCAGAAACCACGCAGGCAAGAAGGCAATGGGATGACATATATAAAACCTTGAAAGAAAAAATTTTCATCCAAGATTAATATATCCTGCAAAACTCTCATTCAAATATGATGGCGAGGAGACGGAGCCAAGATGGCAGAATAAACAGGTGCTTCCAGCGAGCCCTCTTTACAACAAAGACCCAAAAAAAAAAGTGAAATGAGTATATTTATGACAAGCTGGGAGCCCTGAGCTTCAAAGGCAAGCTTAGAAAATGAACTAAGGGGCAGGGAGAGACCATTCAGAAGCGGAGAGGAGTTACCGGACCTGAATTGCAGGGAGCCCTCAGGCACCATTCCTGGAGCAGCGGTGGCAGGCTGGTACTAGCTTTCGGCCACAGTTTCCTTAGGTAGAAGCAGCCAGCCATGCAGCCTACTCACACCTCCGGAACCTGAGAAGAACGACGCTCTCAGCAGAAGCTAAGTACTTGTGTATATTTTACGGTGCCAACCCATCCCCAAGCCAGCTTCAGTGGCCTAATTCCCTGGGCCTGAGATAGGCACTGTTGAGCACCTAGAGGCATCCTCCCAGCCTTGGGGAAGGAAAAAGTTTGCAACTGGGGGAAAAGATAATTTGCTAGCTCCACTAACAAGGGGAGCTCAGGACAGAAGTGGACCCTGTGAAGCATATACCATTGATGAATTTTGAGCCCTTTCCCTTCTGCATGGACCTGTGTGGGCCTATTTCTGGAGAATAGGGCCTTGTTGGCAGACTCCAACCGTTTCAGCAGTGAGGCGGAGGGGTGGGTGTTTGATGTTTGACATTGCTTTGCCTATTAAACAAGGTCCTCACCTACCCACATCAGGGACCTAAGGACTGGTAGCTCCACTCAGATCACCCAGCCACCTGTGTTGGGTCCAAAGAAAACTGGTACCCCCAGTCATTACAACCAAAGACTTTGGGTGCCCATGGTCCATCTGCAGAACCCACCCACCTGCACACTCTAGGAAACAGGGATGTGCTTTCCTCAGAGACCCTCGGGGGTTGGTTCTCAGCCCCCTGCCTTATTCAAAGCATGACCCCCTGCTGCAATCAGTTACTAGTATATATGCCAATCACCCCTGCCCCTCTAAGACTGTAGGACAGAGCCTGTACCACACACTTGATGATCAGCTACCTGGAAAACCTGAGCTGAATTCATACAAGAAAACTGAATGAACTTCTAGACTGATATACCTGATAACAGCTCTAGCCATCTGGGGATAGGACGTTAGAGCTCCAAAGGTGAAAATAATCACATTAGCTCACTCAAGCAACCCATTTGGGTGTACCAAAACAAAACAGAGCAATAAGCTATGACACAGTAAGCAAGCATAAACTAATACAATAACTTATAGATGGCTTGGAGACAAAAATCAATATCAAGTCACATAAAGAAACAGACCATGATCACCCTAACAGGCTCTCAAAACGAAGACTCCAGGGATCTTCTAGATGAAAGTGCATTCCTGGAATTACCAGATGCAGAATACAAAAGCTTAATATACGGAACCCTTCAAGACATCAGGAAGGAAATGAGGCAATAAGCAGAACAAGCCAAGGAACACACAGATAAAGCAATTGAAGAAATCAGAAAGATTATTCAGGAACATAATGAAAAGTTTAATAAGCTGGAAAAATCCATAGACAGACAGCAATCAGAAATTCAGATTAACAATAAAATTACAGAAGTAGACAACTCAATAGAAAGTCAGAGGAGCAGAATTGAGCAAGTAGAAGCTAGAATTTCGGAACTGAAAAATAAATCACTTGGCACTAATATATTTGAAGAAAAATCAGATAAAAGAATTAAAAAAAAAAATGAAACCTTAAGAATCATGTGGGACTCTATCAAAGAAATAACCTATGAGTGAATGGAGTAGCAGAACAGGGAGGGATAACAGAAAATATAGGGAGAATTGTTGAAGATTTGCTGGCAGAAAACTTCCCCGATATTGTGAAAGAAGAGAAGATATCCATCCAAGATGCTTATCAAACTCCACATAAGGTAGATCTTAAAAGAAAGTCATGAAGACATATTATAATCAAATTGCAAAAACCAAAGATAAGAAAGTATTTTAAGAGTAGATAGGGATAAACGAAATGTCACCTACAAAGGAGAGCCAATAAGAATAAGCTTGGACTACTCAGCAGAAACCATGCATGCAAGAAGGCAATGGGATGACATATTTAAAAAATTGAAGGAAAAAAACTGCCTGCCAAGAATCACATATCCATCAAAACTGTCTCTTAAATATGAAGGTGAAATTAAGACATTTCCAGATAAACACAAGTTGAGGGAATTCATAAAAACCAAACCAAAACTACAAGAAATACTAAAGGGAGTTCTTTGGTTAGAAAACCAATAATATCAGGAATCAACCCAAGACTAGAACACTGGGAAGAGCAACCAGGAGTCAACCCAGACAGGGAAATCCAAAAAAACAAAGCAAGATTATTTAAAAAAAAAAAAAAAAAAAGCTGAAAACAAGGTAACAGTGATATTATTATATAAAAGAAGACAACATTAAAATAATAAAGAGGGACTAATAAATGTAATTACACACCTTCCATGTGGAGAGGAAGATATGGTGATACAAAGAAATAAAAGTTAGGTTTAAATTTAGAAAAATAGGGGTAAATAATAAGATAACCACAAAGGAGACAAACTATCCTGCTCGTCAAAATAAAAGACAAGAAAAAAATAGAGACTCATCAGAAACAAAATCAACAACAACAAATATGAGGAAAGAACAATATATAAAGAAAATCTACTCAGCACATAAAATTAAGTGGGAAAAAGAAACTGTCAACAACACACAAAAAAAGACATCAAAATGATAGCACTAAATTCATACCTATCCATAATTACCCTGAATATAAATGCACTAAACACACCAATAAAGAGACAGAGAGTGGCAGAATGGATTAAAAAACAAGATCCGTCTATATGCTGCCTACGAGAGACACATCTTAGACTTAGAGACACAAACAAACTAAAACACAAAGGATGGAAAAAAATATATCAAGCAAACAACAATCAAAAAAGAGCAGGAGTGGCAATATTAATTTCTGACAAAATAGACTTTAAAGTAAAATCCATCAGAAAGGATAAGGAAGGACACTGTATAATGATTAAAGGGACAATACACCAAGAAGATTTAACCATATTAAATATTTATGCACCCAATGACAGGGCTGCAAGATACCTAAAACAAACTCTATCAGCATTGAAAAGTGACATAGACAGCTCCACAATAATAGCAGGAGACTTCAATGCACCACTTTTGGTGAAGGACAGGACATCCAGAAAGAAGCTCAATAAAGACACAGAAGATCTAAATGCCACAATCAACCAACTTGACCTCAGAGACATATACAGAATACTCCACCCAACAGCAACCATGTATACTTTCTTTTCTAGTGCACATGTAACATTCTCTAGAATAGAACACATACTAGGTAACAAAGCAAGCCTTAGCAGAATCCAAAACATTGAAATATTACAAACCATCTTCTCTGACCATAAGGCCATAAAAGTGGAAATCAATAACAGAAAAAGAAGGGAAAAGAAATCAAATACTTGGAAACTGAACAATACCCTGCTCAAAAAAGACTGGATTATAGAAGACATTAAGGATGGACTAAAGAAATTCATAGAATCCAATGAGAATGAAAACACTTCCTATCAGAACTTTTGAGACACAGCAAAAGTGGTGCTCAGAGGCCAATTTATATCAATAAATACACACATCCAAAAAGAAGAAAGGGCCAAAATCAAAGAATTACCCCTACAACTTGAACAAATAGAAAGAGAGCAACAAAAGAAACCCCCAGGCACCAGAAAAAAAAAATTAGAGCTGAACTAAATGAAATAGAAAACAGAAAAACAACTGAAAGAATTAACAAGACCAAAAGCTGGTTTTTTGAAAAAATCAACAAAATTGATAAACCACTGGCCAAACTGACAAAAGAAAAACAGGAGAGGAAGCAAATAACCTGAAAAAGAAATGAGAGGGGCAATATTACAACAGACCCAACTGAAATTAAAATAATCATATCAGATTACTATGAAAAATTGTACTCTTGTAACAAATCTGAAAACCTAGAAGAAATGGATGAATTCCTAGAAACACACCACCTACCTAAACTAACACAAACAGGGGTAGAACAACTAAATAGACCCATAACAAAAGAAGAGATTGAAAAGGTAATCAAAAAATTCTCAACAACAACAACAAAAAAAACCCCGGTCCGGACGGCTTCACTGCAGAGTTCTACCAAACTTTCAGAGAAGAGTTAACATCACTACTACTAAAGGTATTTCAGAGCATAGAAAAGGACGGAATACTACCAAACTCATTCTATGAAGCCACCATGTCCGTGATACCAAAACCGGGTAAAGACACCACAAGAAAAGAAAATTATAGACCTATATCCCTCATGAACGTAGGTGCAAAAATCCTCAATAAAACTCTAGCCAATAGAATTCAACATATCAAAAAAATAATTCACCATGACCAAGTGGGATTCATACCAGGTATGCAGGGATGGTTGAACATTAGAAAAACAATTAATGTAATCCACCACATAAATAAAACAAAAGACAAGAGTCACACGATTTTATCAATTGGTGCAGAAAAGGCATTTGACAAAGTTCAACACTCATTCATGGTAACAACTCTCAGCAAAATAGGAATAGAAGGAAAATTCCTCAACATAATAAAGGGCATTTATACAAAGCCAACAGCCAACATCACCCTAAATGGAGAGACCTGAAAGCATTCCCATTGAGATCGGGAACCAGACAAGGATGCCCTTTATCACCGCTCTTATTCAACATCCAGATTGGCAAGGAAGAAATAAAAGTATATTTGCAGATGACATGATCTTATACACAGAAAACCCTAAGGAATCCTCAAAAAAAAAACTACTGAAACTAATAGGATTGTTCAGCAGAGTATCAGAATACAAGATTAACATACACAAATCAGTTGGATTCCTCTACACCAACAAAAAGAACATCGAAGAGGAAATCACCAAATCAATGCCATTTAAAGTAGCCCCCAAGAAGATAAAATACTTAGGAATAAATCTTACCGGAGATGTAAAAGACTTATACAAAGAAAACTACAGTACACTTCTGCAAGACACCAAAAGAGACTTACATAAGTGGAAAAACATACCTTGCTCATGGATAGGAAGACTTAACATTATAAAAATGTCTATTCTACAAAAAGCAATCTATACATTTAATGCAATTCTGATCCAAATCCCAACGACATTCTTCAATGGATGGAGAAACAAATCACCAACTTCATATGGAAGCAAAAGAGGCCCTGAATAAACAAGGCATTACTGAAGAAGAGCAAAGTGGAAGGCCTTACTTTACCTGATTTTAGAACTATTATACTGCCACTGTAGTCAAAACAGCCTGGTACTGGTACAACAACAGATACAAAGACCAATGGAACAGAATTGAGAACTCAGACATAAATCCATCCACATATGAGCAGTTGATATTTGACAATGGCCCCAAAACAGTTAAATGGGGAAAAGACAGTCTTTTTAACAAATGGTGCTGGCATAACTGGTTATCCATTTGCAAAAAAAAATGAAACAAGACCCATACCTCACTCTATGCACAAAAACAAGCTCGAAATGGATCAAAGACCTAAATATAAAATCTAAAACGATAAAGATCATGGAAGAAAAAGTAGGGACAACGTTAGGAGCCCTAATACATGGCATAAATGGTATACAAAACATTATTAAGAACGCAGAAGAAAAACTAGATAACTGGGAGCTTCTAAAAATCAAATACTTATGCTCATCCAAAGACTTCACCAAAAGAGTGAAAAGACTACCTACAGACTGGGAAGAAGTTTTTAGCTATGACATTTCTGATCAGCGCCTGATCTCTAAAATCTACATGATACTGCAAAAACTCAACTGCGAAAAGACAAATAACCCAATTTAAAAATGGGCGAAAGATATGAACAGACACTTCACTAAAGAAGACCTTCAGGTAGCTAACAGATACATGAGGAAATGTTCATGATCATTAGCCATTAGAGAAATGCAGATCAAAACTGCAATGAGATTTCATCTCACTCCAACAAGGCTGGCATTAATTCAAAGGACACAAAATAATAAATGTTGGAGAGTCTGTGGAGAGATTGGAACACTTATACACTGCTGCTGGGAAGGTCAAATGGTACAACCACTTTGGAAATTGATTTGGCGCTTCCTTAAAAAGCTAGAAATAGAGCTACCATACGATTCAGCAATCCCACTCCTTGGAATATAGCCTACAGAAATAAGAGCCTTTACACGAACGGATATATGCACACCCACTTTTATTGCAGCACTGTTTACAATAGCAAAAAGGTGGAAGCAACCAAGGTGCCCATCAATGGATGAATGGATAAATAAATTATGGTATATTCACACAATGGATAAATCGATAAAGAACAGTGAGGAAGCTGTGAAACGTTTCATAACACGGAGGAACCTGGAAGGCATTATGCTGAGTGAAATTAGTCAGGTGCAAAAGAACAAATATTGTATAAGACCACTATTATAAGAACCTGAGAAATAGTTTAAACTGAGAAGAAAATATTCTTTTGTGGTTACGAGAGGGGGGAGGGAGGGAGGGTGGGAGGGGGTGTTCTCTAATTAGTTGGTAGATAAGAGCTACTTTAGGTGAAGGGAAAGACAACACACAATACCGGGGTGGTCAGCACAATTGGACTAAACCAAAAGCAAAGAAGTTTCCTGAATAAACTGAATGCTTCAAAGGCCAGTGTAGCAAGGGCAGGGGTTTGGGGACCATGAGTTCAGGGGACATCTAAGTCAATTGGCATAATAAAATCTATTAAGAAAACATTCTGCATCCCACGTTGAAGAGTGGCATCTGGGGTCTTAAACGCCAGCAAGCAGCCATCTAAGATGCATCAATTGGTCTCAACCCACCTGGATCAAAGGAGAATGAAGAACACCAAGGACACAAGGTGATTAGGAGCCCAAGACACAGAAAGGGCCACATGAACAAGAGACTACATCATCCTGAGACCAGAAGAACTAGATGGTGCCTGGCTACAACCGATGACTGCCCTGACAGGGAACACAACAGAGAACCCCTGAGGGAGCAGGACAGCAGTGGGATATAGACCCCAAATTCTCAAAAAAAAGACCAGACTTAATGGTCTGACTGAGACTAGAAGGACCCCAGTGGTCATGGTCTCCAGACCTTCTCTTGGGCCAGGACAGGAACCATTCCCAAAGCCAACTCTTCAGACATGGATTGGACAACGTGTAGGAGAGGGATGCTGGTAAGGAGTGAACGTCTTGGATCAGGTGGACGCTTGAGACTATGTTGGCATCTCCTGCCTAGAGGTGAGATGAGAGGGTAGAAGGGGTTAGAAGCTGGCTAAATGGACAGGAAAAGAGAGAGTGGAGGGAGAGAGCGGGCTGTCTCATTAGGGAGAGAGTAATTGGGAGTATGTAGCAAGGTGTATATAAGTTTTTGTGTGAGAGACTGACTTGTTTTTAAACTTTCACTTAAAGCACAATAAAAATTACAAAAATAAAAATACAAATATGATGGTGAAATTAGGACATTTCCAGATAAACAGAAATTAAAGGGATATGTAAAAACCAAACCAAACTTACAGGAATTATTAAAAGGATCCCTTCAGCTCGAGAACAAACAACATCAGATGACAACCTCAATCTAGGATGCAAGGTCGCACCAGCCAGATACCAACCTAGGAAATGAACTTCCAAGGACTATTTAAAACCGAAAGATTTACAACAGGGAACCAGAGAGGGTAACATGTAAATGACAACAATATTGGAACAATAAGAAAGAATAAATGCTGTAGATATAGAACCTTCTAATGAAGAGGAAAGCAAGGAGATACCAAGTAATAACAGGCTGGTTCAAAACTAGGAAGATAAAGGTAAATTTCAAGGTAATCACAAAGAAAGTTAACAAACCTACTCATCAAAATAAAGAAGAAAAATATAAAGTCTCAGTAAAAACAAAAACAAAAGAAATTTTTAAAAATACACACACACAAAAAAAGGAATTCAGCACAAGAGAGAGTAAGAGGGACAAAGAAAATGTCAGTACCACACACAAAAAAAAAAGCACTACAAGATGACAGCAATAAACTCACACCTATGAATAATTACACTGAATGTGTAACTGCACCCATAAAGAGACAGAGAGTGATGGAATGGATTAAAAAAAGGATCTATCAATACGCTATCTACAAGAGACACAGCTTAGAGACAAAGATGTAAATTTATTGAAAAGCAAAGGATGGGAAAAAATGTATCAAGCAAACAGCTATCAAAAAAGCAGGAGTGGCAATACTAATCTCAGATAAAACAGACTTTAAAACAAAATCCACCATAAAAGACATAGAAGGGCACTATGTAATGATTAAAGGGATGATCCATCATGAAGACATAACTATAATAAATATCTATACACCCAATGACAGGGCTCTAAAATACATAAAACAAACTCTAATGGCACTGAAAAGAGAAATTGATAGTTCCACAATTGTAGTTGGAGACTTCAACACACCACTCTCAATAATGGACAGAACATCTAGAAAGAAACTCAGCAAAATACAGAAAATCTAAAGAATACGATCAGCCAACTTAAACTCATAGATATATATAGAGTATTTCACCCAACAGCTGCAAAGATCACATTCTTTTCCAATGCACATGGAACATTCTCCAGAATAGGCTATATCTTAGGCCACAAAGCAACCCTTAGCAAAATCCGAAACACTGAGATAATACAAAGTATCTTCTCTGACCACAATGCCATCTAAGTAGAAATTAACAACAGGAAGAGCAAGGAAAAAAAATCAATTACATGGAAACTGAATAACACCCTTCTTTTTTAAAAAAAAACCACTGGGTAATAGAAGAAATCAAAAATGGAATCAAAGAATTCCCAGAATCAAATAAGAATGAAAATATATCATACCAAAACCTTTGGGATACAGCAAAGGCACCCCTCGGAGGTTAATTCATAGCAATAGATGCACACATCAAAAAAGAAGAAAGGGACAAAATCAAAACTTAGCCACACAACTCGAACAAATAGAAAGAGAACAGCAAAAGAAGCCCACAGCCACCCAAGAAAGGAAATAATAAAGATCACAGCAGAAATAAATGAAACAGAGAAGAGAAAAACAATAGAAAGCATCAACAAAACCAAAAGCTGGTTCTTTGAAAGGATCAACAAAATCGACAAACCACTGGCTTAACTGACAAAAGAAAAACAGGGGAGGATGCAAATAACCCAAATAAGAAATGAAATGTGGAACATTAAAACAGACCCAACTGAAATAAAAAGCATCATAACAGCGTATTATGAAAAATTATACTCCAACAAATTTGAAAGCCTACAGGAAAGGGACATATTTCTAGAAACACACTACCTACCCATATTAACACAAAATGATGTTGAAAATCTGAACAGAACCATAACAAGAGAAGAGATTGAAAAGGTAATTTAAAAAACTCCCCAGAAAAAAAAAAAAAAAAAAAAACCTGGCCCAGATGGCTTTGCTGGAGAATTTTTCAAAACACTCAGAGAAGAGCTTACACCAGTACTACTCAAACTATTTCAGAACGTAGAAAAGGAAGTGATACTTCCGAATTCATTATATGAAGCCAGCATAACCCTGGTACAAAAACCAGGCAAAGACACCACAAAGAAAGAAAATTACAGACCAATATCTCTCATGAATATAGATGCAAAAATTCTCAACGAAATTCTAGCCAATAGAATTCAGCATCATATCAAAAAAATAATATACCACATCCAAGTAGGACTCATACCAGGTATGCAAGAATGCTTCAACATTAGAAAATCAATCAATGTAATTCACGACGTATAAAAAAGAAAAAAATCACATGATCATCTCAATCGATGCAGAAAAGGCATTTGACAAAGTCCAACACCCATTCCTGATAAAAATTCTCAATAAAATATGTATAGAAGGGAAATTCCTCAACATAATAAAGGGCATCTATACAAAACAAATAGCCAATATCATTTTCAATAGAGAGAGGCTGAAAACTATTCCCCTTGAGAACAGAAACAAGACAAGGATGCCCTTTATCGCCACTCATATTTAACATTGTGCTGGAAGTCCTAGCTAGAGCAATAAGGCAAGAAAAAGAAATAGAGAGCATCCAAATTGGTAAGTAAGAAGTAAAACTGTCCCTATTTGCAGATGATATACTATTTGTAGATAGCCCAAAAGACTCCACGAGAAAACTACTGGAACTAATAAAAAGATTCAGCAGAGTAGCAGGATGCAAGGCAAAGATACGAAAATCAGTTGGATTCCTATATACCAATAAAGAGAACAATGAAAAGGAAATTAGAAAAACCGTTTATAATAGCCCCTAAAAAAAAAAAAAAAACGTAGGAATAAATCTAACCAGGTTGTAAAAGACCTATACAAAGAAAACTATAAAACACTACTGCAAGAAAACAAAAGAGATCCACATAAATGGAAAAACACACCATGATCACGGAAAAACACACCATACCCAAGGTACGTTTTTCCATTTATGTATGGGTAGGTAGATTCATCGTTGTGAAAATGATAATTCTACCCAAAGTAATTTACAAATACAGTGCAATCCAGATCCAAATGCCAACATTTTTTAAATTTTTTATTGTGTTTTAGGTGAAAGTTTGCAAATCAAGTAAGACTCTCATACAAAAATTTATAAACACCTTGCTGTATACTCCTAATTGCTCTCCCCCTAATGAGACAGCACACAGCTTCCCTCCACTCTCTCTTTTCGTGTCCATTAGGCCAGCTTCTGGCCCCCTCTACCCTCTCATCTCCCCTTCAGAGAGGAGATGCCAACATAGTCTCAGAAGTTTACTTGATCCAAGAAGCTCATTCTTCACCAGTATCATTGTCTATTCCATAGTCCAGTCCAATCCCTGTCTGAAGAGTTGGCTTTGTGAATGGTTCCTGTTTTGGGCTAACAGAAGGTTTGAGGACCTTGACCACCGGGACCCTTCTAGTTTCAGTCAGACCATTAAGTCTGGTCTTTTTACAAGAATTTGGGGCTCTGCATCCCACTGCTTTCCTGCACCCTCAGGTGTTCTTTTTTGTGTTCCCTGTCAGGACAGTCATCGATTGTAGCCAGGCACCATCTAGTTCTTCTGGTCTCAGGCTAATGTAGTCTTTGCTTTATGTGGCCCTTCCTGCCTCTTGGGCTCATAATTACCTTGTGTCTTTGGTGTTCTTCATTCTCCTTTCCTCCAGGTGGGTTGAGACCAATTGATGCATTTTAGATGGCTGCTTGCTAGCCCAGCAACATTCTTTAAAGAGATGGAAAAACTAATCATTAACTTTATATGGAAAGGGAAGGGGCCTGGGTAAGTAAAGCACTGTTGAAGAAGAAGAATAAAGTAGAAAGACTGGCACTGCCTGACTTTAGAACCTAGTATACAGATACAGCAGTCGTAACAGCCTGTTACTGGCACAACAACAGATACATTAACCAATGGAACAGAATAGAGAATCCAGATGTAAATCCATCCACCTGTGGTCACCTGGTCTTCGACAAGGACCCAAAGTCCATCAAATGGGGAAAAGACAGTCTTTTTAACAAATGGTGCTGGCAAAACTGGATGTCCATCTCCGAAAAAATGAAACAGGGCCCATATCTCACACCATGAACAAAAGCTAATTCAAAATGGATCAAAGACCTAAATATAAAACCAAAAACTATAAAGATCATAGAAGGAAAAATAGGGTCAGTTCTAGAGTCCCTAATACATGACATGAGCAGGATACAAACCATAACTAACAACACACAAACTCCAGAAGATAAGCTAGATAATCTTGTAAAAATTAAACTCTTATGCTCATCAAAAGACTTCACCAAAAGAGTAAAAAGAGAACCTATAGCCTTTTTTTTTTTTTATAGCCCAGTAAACCCCGGCCAAAAAAAAAAAAAAATGGCTATTACAAATCCAACCAAGGTCTAATCTCTAAAATCTACAGGAAAACCTAACACCTCTACAACAAAAAGGCAAATAATCCAGTTAAAAAATGGGCAAAGGAAATGACCAGACATTTCACCAAAGAAGACATTCAAGCGCCTAACAGAGAGGTGAGGAAATGCTTGAGATCACTAGCCATTAAAAAAAAAAATAGAGAAGTGCAAATCAAAACCACAGTGAGATACCATCTCACCCCAGCATTACTGGCACAAATTAAAAAAAAAAAAAAAAAAAAAAAACAGCAAATATTGGAGAGGCTGCAAGGAGATCAGAATTCTTATGTACTGCTGGTGGGAATGCAAAATGATACAATTTTGGAAAATGCTATGGTGCTTCCTTAGAAAGATAGAAACAGGAATACAATATGATCCAGAAATCCCACTCCTAGGAATATATCCTAGAGAAATAAGAGTCGTCACACGAATGGACATGTGCACACCCATGTTCATTGCAGCATTGTTCACAACACCAAAAAGATGGAAACAACCTAGATGCCCATCAACAGATGAATGGATAAACTATGGTACATACGCAATGAAGTATTATGCAATGATAAAGAACAATGATGAACCTTACAACATAACTGAATCTGAAAGGCATTATACTGAATGAAATAAGTCAGTCACAAAAGCACAAATATTGTATGAGACTACTACTATAAAAACTCATGAAAATGTTTATATACAAAAAGAAACAATCTTTGGTGGTTATGGGGGAAGGAAAGGGTTGGGATGGGAAAATACTAAATAGACAATAGATAAGTGGTAACTTTGGTGGAGGGTGAGACAGTACACAATACTGGGGAAGCCAGCATACCTTGTACAAGTCAAGATCATGGAATATCCATAGATACTTCCAAACTCCCTGAGAGACCGAATTACTGGGATGGGGGCTGTGGGGACCATGGTCTTGCGGAGTATCTAGCTCAATTGGCATAACATAGTTTATAAAGAAAATGTTCTATATTCTACTTTGGTAAGTAGCATCTGGGGTCTTAGCCTGTGGGAAGCCATCTAAGATAGTTCACTGGTCTCATCCCTTTGGGAGCAAGGGAGAATGAAGAATACTAAAGACACAAGGGAAAGATTAGTCCAAAGGACTAATGGACCACAACTACCACGGCCTCCCACAGACTGAGTCCAGTGCAAGTAGGTGGTGCCCAGCTACCACCACTAACTGTTCTGACAGGGATCACAATAGAGGGTCCCAGACAGAGTTGGAGGAAAAGGTAGAACAAAATCCTAACTCACAAAAAAAGAGCAGACTTACTGGCCTGACAGAGACTGGAGAAACCCTGAGAGTTTGGTCCCCAGACATCTTTTTAGCTCAGTAATGAAGTCACTCCTGAGGTTCACCCATTAGCCAAGGATAGGACAGACCCATGAAGCCAAACAAGACTAATGGGGCACACCAGCCAGGCATAAGGACTAGAAGGCAGGAGGGGACAGGAAAGCCGGTGGTAGGGAACCAAAGGTCCAGAAGGAAGAGTGTTGACATGTGGTGGGGTTGCTAATCAGTGTCATAAAACAATATGTATACTAACTGTTTAATAAGAAGACAGTTTGTTCTGTAAACCTTCATCTAAAGTATAATAATAACAATTTTTAAAAAAGTGGAATTACTAGGGCCAAAAGGAGCATTTACATTTTTAAGACTTTTAATATGTATTGCTAAGCGATCTTTCAAAAAGTTTGCAATAACTTTAACTCTTGCTAACAGTGTATGAGAGTATCCATTTCTGAAGCTGGTAAACATTTGGAAGAAGTCAGAATATTGCTCTGCATTCCCTCCATATTTCCTATTCACTGCATACATTTTGAAATTGCCTTTCCAAGGAACCAATAAGAAACCAAGGTGGGGGTGCAGGAGAGGACTGGCAATGGCACACAGGGCCTTAACAAGTGCGGTCCCTACCAGTAAGCAGCCTAGGCCTGGGAGAGCATGGAGAGAGGGGATAACAGCATTTGCCACAGTGTTGATGTTTGTTTACAGGTTTGAAGTGTTAGCAAATCAGGCTACAGGGATCAAATACCTGATTCATAAAATAAGTTATAGCTATTAAAATGAGGAGACAAGAATAATAACTTTTCAAGATTATATGACTTGATTGATGAGTTAAAATTTTTTTAATAAGCCAAAGACTAGGAGAAGACATATAGGTGAATTATTTCACAATCTTGGGATTGATAAAGCAAACAAATAAAATAAAACAAAATTAAAGGTTAAAAGCAATGAAAGGAATCATCATAAAGATGTCTAACATTTACCAAGCACATCTATATATTAGATATTATGTCAAGGACTGTAATTCTATAGCTTATTTAATCTTCAAAACAAACCAGTGAAGATGAGGAAATTGAAGTCCAGAGAGGTTATTTTGCCCAAGGCCATAGCTAATGTATTGGGTTTAAAAACAAACCAAACCCACTGCCATAGACTCTATTCTGACTCATAGTGACCCTATAGGACAGGGTAGAACTGCCCCATAGGGTTTCCAAGGAGGGCTTCGTGGATTCAAACCGCCAACCTTTTGGTTAGCAGCCCAGCTCTTAACCACTATGCCACCAGGGCTCAATGTATCGGGTTTAAGAGTGTTTAAATGCAAAGCCTCTGCTCTTAAGAACTCTTAGAGTTTAAAAACTCTAAAAAGTTTGAAGTGCAATTGGTAAACTAGGGGCAAATGATTCCAACATATATAACAAAAGGTTGATGTTTAAAATATATAAAGATATACAAAAATGTTCATCATAATGTTATATTCAAATAACGTGGAAATAACCTAAGCAACCAATAATGGAGAAATAATGAAATGAATTATACAAATTCATACAATCAGATTTTCAGCAACTATTAAACAATTATATTTTCAATTCCATTAAGAAGATGAAGAAGTCACAGACTGGAAGAAAATATTCACATAACATATGTCTGACAAGAACTTGTAACCAGGATGTATAATGAACTCCTAAACTCAACAATAAAAAGACAGGCAATAAAAAAAAAAAAAAAAAAAGGGCAAAAGATTTTAAGAGACACTTCACAAAAGTAGATATCTGAATAGACAATAAGCTCATGAAAAAATGCTCATCATCATTAGTGATAGGGGGCATGCATATTAAAATTAAAATCAGTAGGTGATACCACTGTACACTCACCAGAATACATATAATTAAAAAGACCGTAACAGTAAATGTTGGTGAGGATGTAAAGCAATTGGAACGCTCATACATTGCTAGTGCAAGTGTAGAATGGTACAGCCAGTTTGGACAAAGGTTTGGTAGCTTCCTAAAAAAACTAAACACATACCCACTGTATTACCCACCAATTTCACTTGTAGATATTTACCCAAGAGAAATAAAAACTTATATTCACAAAAAAGGCTTGTATAAGAATGTTCATAACAGCTTTATTCATTATAGCCCAAAGCTGAACTCAGGCCAAGTGTCCATCAATAGGAAAATGGATAAACTGGTATATTCATACAATGGGATAGTTGCTAGTACTAAAAAGAAATTAACAACTGCTACACACAACAAAATGGAAAATCTCAAAAACATTATACTGAAAGAAAGAATCCTTACACAAAGGAGTACATATCGTATGATCCCAATGATATGAAGTTCAAGACCAAGAAAAATTAATCTATGGTAGGGCTCTAGGGGCAGGAATGGATTGTAGAAGAACATAAGAGAATTTTTTGGGGCTGATAATGTTACATATCTTGATAAGGCATTGGGTTTCATGGGTTTATGCATTTGTCAAAACTCAGCGCAGGTACACTTAAGATTTACGCATTTCATTGTGTGTCAGTTTAGCCTTAAGAAAAGTATAAAAATATTTAACTCTAATTAAAAATATGCATGTTAAAGATGAACTGATGGATGGATAGGGGAATTAGTGTCGTTGGTTGTCATGGGGTCAAAGCTGATCATGGTGACCCCATGTGTTACAGAATAGAACTGCTCCATAAGTTTTTCTTGGCTGTAGTCTTAATAGAAGCAGATCACCAAGACTTTTTTCAAAGGTACAGGTGTGTAGGTTCAGCCACCACCCTTTAGGTTAGCAGTTGAGTGCAAACCATTTGTGCCGCCTAGAAACCTTAGAGGGATGAAGAGATGGATAGATATGTGATAAAGCAAGCACAATAAAATGTTAAAGGTAAAATCTAGATGGTGGCTATTCACACCAAAAGTCTTTCAACTTTGATATGATTTTGAAAATTTTCAGAACAAAATCTTGAGGAAAAATATTATTTTCAAAGAATATTTAGTAATATGGAAATTAGTGAAGATATGTTGTTACAGAGAAAAAGCAGGATAGAATGTTGCATATGTAGTACAATATAATTTAGAGAGGGTATGGAAGAGAATGCTAAAATAGAGAAATGTCAATGGTTATATTGGGGCGTTACAGTAATAGGCA
The DNA here is from genome assembly GCF_024166365.1 of Elephas maximus indicus. Lineage (NCBI taxonomy): Eukaryota > Metazoa > Chordata > Mammalia > Proboscidea > Elephantidae > Elephas > Elephas maximus. The sequence continues at coordinate 48,588,651 of NC_064828.1, read as the reverse complement.
ATTTTTATTTTCTTTTTTATATTTTCTTTACATTTCTGAACTTTAATAATCAGGAATTACTACTACTATAATAAAAAATACGTGTGTCACTTAACATTTAAAATAGTTTCAAGGACCTTGAGAATATGGCCTTCAGACACTCTTTTAACTCAGTACTGAAGTAACTCTTGAGGTTCACATTTCAGCCAAAGATTAGACAGGCCCATAAAAAAAAAGGAGATTAAATGGGCACATCAGCCCAGGGCCATGGAGGAGAAGGCAGGAGGGGACAAAAAAGGTGGTAACAGGGAACACAAGGTTGAGAAGGAGAGAGTGTTGACATGTGGGGTTGGCAACCAATGTCACAAAACAATATGTGTATTAATTGTTTAATGAGAAACTGATTCGTTCTGTAAACCTTCATCTAAAGTACAAAAAAAGTACCAAAAAATAATAATAATAAAATAAAATAGTTTCGAGGAGGTGAATTTTAACTTGGAGCACAGAGGAAAACTTTCTGACAGTCAGAACTACACATAGATAGATGGAAAGGACATCTGAAAAGGTGGGAAGATTTCCCTCCCCTCCCACGAGGAGCTGTGTCCAGGCTGGAAGACCACAGGTAGAAATATTTTAAAGATGGCTTAAACAAGGCATGGGGATGTACTAAAAAAAAAAAAAAAAAAAAGGCTGGTGCTGTCCAGTGGGTTCAACTCATAGAGACCCTATAGGACAGAGTAGAGCTGCCCTATAGGGTTTCCAAGGAGTGGCTGGTGAATTCAAACTGCTGACCTTTTGGTTAGCATCTGAGCTCTTAACCACCACACCACTGGGAATAAAAAGGGCAGAGTAGAACTGTCCTATAGAGTTTCCAAGAAGAGCCTGGTGGACATGAACTACCCACCTTTTGGTTAGCAGCCTTAACTCTTAACCACTATGCCACCAGGGTTCCTACCACACCACTAAAATAAATAAATAAATAAACCAAACTCATTGCCCTGGGGTCAATTCCAACTCATAGGGACCCTATAGGACAGAGCAGAACTGGCCCATAGAGTTTCCAAAGAGCCGGGTGGATTTGAACTGCCGACCTTTTGGTTAGTGACCATAGCACTTAACCATTACGCCACTAGCGTTTCCACCGTGCCACTCGGTATCCTCAAATGCAACTCTGATTTGGTATCTAAGGTGAGTTTCCTGATACGTATTGAGCCAGGATGTGTGTATGCTGGTATGTGAAGTTTTGGGTTGGCATTTTCATTTTCATGGAGCGGTATTGTGTTTGGAATAGATTAGAAAAACTCCAAAAAGGTCTTCTCATTTCTATAGCACTTTCTATTTCACATATAAAGTCTCAGAATTTGAGGATACAAAAAAATAAATAAATAATAATTTTTTTTTTTTTTTTAGTGGCGTGGCATGGCATGGTATTCTCACATGGTATCCAGAGTTGCTTTAATATTTTAGCTGGCGTTGGTGCAAAGACAGCCCTGGTGGCACAGCAGTTAAGAGCTCAGGGTGGGCCCTATAGGGTCTCTATGAGTTGGAATCACAGCAACAGATTTGGTTTTTTGTTTTGTATGTTTTTAGTTATAGGTTTGGTGGAGTAATAACAAAACCTTATGTTTGCAAAGCATATTAGAGTGAGCATAACACTTCAACATACATTGTCTCATCTAATTTCTATGACAACCCTGAGATTTGGTGTGGGGAGATGGGCTTTCTTAGACACTACAAAGTTGAGGGCATGGAGATTGTTCAGAGACATCTGTACACTGACTCCGCTTTCTTCCTCAATGTGTGGGGAGGGTCCTTGTTGGTGCTGCATTTGGTTCAAGAACTAAGAGAAAGATACAACTACTGGTGTCTTTCTGTCTGGAGCAAAAGAGAGTGAAGGAAACCAAAGACTCAAGGAAAAAATTAGTCCACAGGACTAATGGTTCACCCAAACCAAGCCCCTTCTAGCCTGAGATCAGAAGATCTACGTGGAGCCTGGCTACCACTACTGACTGTTCTGACCAGGGACACAACAGAATGGGAGAAAAATGTAGAACAAAACTCAAATTCATAAAAACAAACAAAAAACAGGTTTACTGAACTGACAGAGACTAGAGAAATCCCCAACACTACCGCCTAAACATACGCTTTTTACCTGGAACCAAAGCTACTCTGGAGGCCACCTTTCAGCCAAATACTAGACTGGCCTATAAAATAAACAATAACACCCGTGAGGAATGCACTCCTTAGAACAATCACTACAAGAAACCAAATGGTCAACATCTGTCCAAAAGCAAAGATGAGAAGGCAAAGAGGGGCAGGGAAATTGACAGGATGGAAACAGGACAGGAGGGGTGGAAATGGTGAGAGTGCTGACACATTGCAGGGACTGTAACCAACGTCACGGGACAAATTATGTGTGAATTTTTGAATGGGAATTTAATTTTCTGTGTAAACTTTCATTTAAAACACAATAAAATATAAAAAAAAAAAGAAGAGAGCCTGGTATTTGCAAACATTTCTTCAAAGAGAAACATGGAGTTAGTTCAAGTACATTTTTCTGGCTTAGTACTGTAGTAAGAATTTGGTTTCTTTCTCAACCCCTTCAGCACCCTACCTGGGAGGAGTGTCAAGGTCAGCTGAATGCCCTGTAAGGAAGCCAGAGAGAAAGAAAAGCTGAGCAGAGGTATACTGCCTTCACTCCCATGCTGTGTGACAGTCTGTTATCTATGATCACATTACAGCTGGGGTGTGTGTGTGTTTGCATGTAGACGCCTTTCCCGTCGATTAGGAGCTTACCTCCAATGATGCACATTGATACTATGGCCTCTATTTTTCTGTCTTTATACTATTTTATTTAATTTTCATAGATGAGGAAATTGAAGTTCAGAGAGATTAGGTAAAACAACCAGGAATAGAATCCACAACACCAGTGCTTGGGTGGAACATAGATGAGGGTAAATTTTTCTGGAGTATTACTCAAATGAATTCCCTATCAAATCCTTTAGATTTGCCAGTAGAGATGAGAAGCGAACTAAGAAAGTGCTAGTTAGCATTTTGAATTTATTTAAAGTTTCTAAAAAAAGAAAAAAATCTGAATGCTTGAAATGCTGCCCTGAGCCTTCTGAAATCATTTTCCTATAAGGGAAAGACTACATGCATCGAAGATGATACAACAGGGGTCCTCTTTCTCCGAATTGACAGTCGAGGACTAGAAGAAAAAGCGCTCGCTTTTGCCCTCTTGATGGATGCCCCATTTAAACTAGGACCTTTTTTTTTGTCTGAGACACTCTGGCTGTCTGCTCTGTTCATAAAGGGGAGGCAATTGCATTTAAGATAGGCCAACCGAGAGAGTAAAGAGTGATTGTGCAAATCCACTGTCACAAATCAAGTAACAATACAATAAATTGTACAACATTTTTGGAAAGCTCCTAAGGCAACCAGAATGGAATGGAGGCAACAACATATTTCAGTAGTCCAAAATCTCAGTTTGAAAAGAGATTCTACACCAAAGCTTTGAGAATCTTCAACAACATCTTTTAAAGCCAGGACCAATGTTGATGACTTTTTCCATTTTATGCCTTCGCTGTTGCAAAGCTGCAGTCCAATATGGAATACTTCTGTGTTTGACTAAGTTCTATGCAATGGAGTAAATCTTGTCTTTATGGAGCCACATGTGTCTCATGTTCCAGCCCTGGAACTAAGAGATCAAGTCCACTGCCTGTTCTTCAGTCAACAACAATCTGAGTAGTAGCTACTTCTACAACCTTTCAAGTTGCCACAGCCTTAACTCAGTTCCTGGTAATTAAGTACTGCCAAGATCTTACTCCAGAGGAGTAATGCCATCCCATTTTTGAATTGAAACCCATCAGGACACCCAAAAATATGTCCCCAAAACCCTACAAGCAACCCTTGGCTGACTTCAGGACTGCTGAGTGTTGAGTAGGTTGGGAAAATGATGCCATTACCAGAATTTCAGGGCTCTGGGAAGCCTTGCTGCCTTGTTGAATTCACTTTCCCTAAATACTTCTCCAACTCTAAGGCTGTCTGAAATCATTCAATTAGAGGTTTATTTCTTGAATGTGGCTTTTCTTAAAATGCAAGACCGTTGGGGGAATTAATAGCAACTTTTAACTCAGTGCGAAGATGTTTGCCAGGTTTCCTTATGAAGAAGGTTGTGATTGAGCAGAAGGACCCTTGGTGCTCCTACAGGAAAGCAATGAGAAGAAAAAGCTTCCCAAAGGGGAAGCTGGGAATACGAATACCTTGGGACTCCACCGTTTTTCTCTGGCTGGCATTGGTTTTAGGCATTATTAAAACCATCCCTATCATGAAATCTTAGCTATTTATCAGGTAAACTATTCTAATCAAAAGCCACATCAAATTTGTGTGTGCCCAGTTTTTCTCTATCTTGACCAAATACAGGAAATGAATCACTTTGCAAAGCACACGGAGACCAGCCAAAGCAATCTACAAATTGTGCAACTCTGTCCTGCACTCAGCTCTATGTATTCAGCAAAGACTTCAAGAGAGACTTCATTCTTGTTCTCCCCCTCAACTGCACACACCCAGATTTTTTTTTGGTAGACTTGTGGGCTTTGATTTTGCAACCTCCTGTTTTGGGAACAAGCAGAAAATAGTAACACTCTATTTCTTTTGTGCTTTTTTCTTGTACTTTCCCCTCATAGTTAGATATATTGGTTCAGATTTTTAATGAGGAAAATATAAATGGAAGATTCCTCTTTTCCTCACACACACACACACACAAACACCCCACACCTCTATTTTTAGCACAGGATGAAAAAAACCTGAAGGATAGGAGAGAGAACTGATTTTCCTGAATCACTCAGCCAAGCTATTGGCAAAGCCTGGAACTAGACTCCTGTTTCAGATGTTCTGTTTTATTATTTTTGTTTACTGAGTTGTGCTAACTCTGTAGACTCACTATGCTTTCTATCTCTGAGGCAGTTTTAAAAGCAACCAAAATAAGCAGGTATATAGCATGATGTTCTCTCTGACTACACTTCCCACTGAATTCGAGTACAGGATCTTTATGAAGTCTTTGTGCCATTTTTAAACTTTTAACTTAAAAGCACACAAAGTAGATACGACATTAAACCATAGATGGAATTTGAAGGCAAATTCAATTTTCTTCTTAGAGCTGACATGAACTTCAATTCTGCTGGCCATATTTCATTTGTCACAGGATCTGAAATGAGTGTATACTGTGTGCAATTGTGTAACGTCGTTGTCCTAAACTTTAATACATTTACTTTTGAGTACCGTTTATAGGTTGTTCCTCTAACACGCACGACCTGAGTCATTAAAGTTTAAAAGTGCACAAGGCCCTCATGAAGACCCTGTTTATAGCTCAAGTACAGAGCACAGGAATTCTTGCTAAATTGCCTCCTCACTCTGCTAGCCCGTTCGTTTTCATTTCTGTCCGGCTACAACATCAAGAGAACTGTATGTTCCTTTTCAATGGAAGGGAGAAATTCTTAAAGTTTCGTATTTAGCAAATAACTGGTGCTAAAAGGCATGGCTACGTTTTTAAGTAGTTTCCTGCTTAGGATACATAGATATCGTCAAGCTCTAACATGGGAGACTAGCTCGTAACAAAGGCACCGAAGAAGAAGAGCAAAAAACAAGAGAATTAAGGTTGACATCATATATATATATATATATATATATATATATACATACATGCCATTCAGCTGCTACTAATTTAGATTCTACTATTTCTTCAAGGTCCAGCCAAGTGCAAGTTGTGTTTCGTAAACACTCTTAGTTCACAAGGATACAGCTCTTCTATGAATTCCTAAAGCATCTTTCAAGTGAGCCTGAAGTCAGAGAGACCTGTGATCACCTGGCCATTTCATGGCAGAGCTGGGCCAAGAACCCAGAACTCTTCTCTTTCTCCCAGACCTTGCTTTAGTCCTGGATACCAGTTGCTGTTCAATCAGTCCAAGTCATGGAGACCTCATGTGTGTCAGAGTAAAATTGTGCTCCACAGGGTTTTCAATGGCTAATTTTTTGGAAGTAGATTGTTAGGACTTTCTTCCGGGGTGCCTCTAGATGGACTCAAAACTCCAACATTTAGTTAGCAGCTAAGATCCTTAACTGGTTGCAATGGTGTTTCAGTGGTAGAATTCTTGCCTTCTGTGTGGGAGACCCAGGTTCGATTTCCAGCCAATGTGCCTCATGCACAGCCACTACCCATCTATCAGCGGAGGCTCGTGTGTTGCTATGATGCTGAACAGGTTTCAGTGAAGCTTCCAAACTAGGAAGAAAGACCTGGCAATTTACTTCCAAAAATCAGCAGGTAAAAACCCTATAGATCACAACGGTTCAACCTACAACTGATCATGGGGACAGCACAGGACGGGGCAGCTTTTCATGACATTGTGCATGGGGTTGCCATGAGTCAGGGGCTGACTCAATGGCAGCTAACAACAACAACATCTAGAAGAAAAAGTAATGAATTTCATTTCAACATTCAGTTGGAATGATGGCAGAATATCAAATCTATGTGGCCTGGATGGGTCAGAATTCTTGGAAGGAAAAATAAAGGTGAGAAATTTTGTGAAAATTTTGTGAATAATGGACAAAACAAGTTTTAACCTTGTTGATGAAGAGAGTTTCAAGTTTGATTCAGTGATCTAGGCAGTAGGAAGCTTGGATGATATGCCAAGCCCTGTTAGGGTGATGGGGAGGGCAGCTCCAATGACTATTGACTCAGTTTAACTACGCTTTTCTTTTTGAGCAAGTCTTTCACTGTCTCCCTTTTTCATATATTTTATTTTTGGTGAAAATATACAAATCAAAACATGCTCCCATTCAACAATTTCTACACATATTGTTCAGTGACATTAGTTACATTCTTCACATTGTGTCAACATTCTTGTTATTTCTGCTCTAGTTATTTCACCCCCATTAATTTAAACTCACTGTCCCTTAAATTTCTCAACTCTGTTTAGAGTTACTTTTGTTCCTTTGGTCTCATGTAGATAATTTTTAAAAAGAGCACAATACTTAATGGTGACACTATTTTTTAAGCTTTTTTTTTTTTTTTAAAGATGACTTCTGGGGATAATTTTGGTTCAAGGTTTGAAGAATAACCCAGGGCAATAATGTCAAAGGTTCTTCCAACCTCGATGGGTCCAGTACATCTGGATTCTTTGGGAATTTGAAGTTCTGTTCCATATTTTTCCCTTTCTGTCAGGATCCATCTATTGTGTCCCTGATTAAAACGTTTGGTAATGGTAGCTGGGTACCATCCAGTTCTTCTGGTTTCATGTTAGAGGAAGCAGTGGTTCATGGCGGCAATTAGTTCTGTAGCCCAGTTGCTTCTCTGATTCTTGGGTTGTCTTCTTCCTCTGTTGCTCCAGGTAAATAAAGATCTCAGCCCCATTTTTTAGGTCAGGTCAAGGGTCTGCAAATTATAGCCTGAGGGCCAAATCTGGGCCACTGCCTGTTTTTTTATAGGCCATTAGCTAAGAATGTTTTTTCTACTTTTAAATGGTTGAAAAAAAAATATTAATATTCCACGACACATGAAACTCAGTTTCAATGTCCATAAAGTTTTATTGGAACACATTCACACCCATTTGTTTACTTACAGTCTGTGGTTGCTTTTCTGCTTCAACAGCAGAGTTGAATAGTTGCAACAGAGAGAATACTGTCCCTAAAGCAGAATATATTTACCCTGTGCCCAGAAAAGATTTGCTGAGTCTTGCCTTAGAGAAGGATCCAGGCATTTGAATATGGCTTCTGATTCTCAGCATTCCCATCCATCCAGTCAGCCAGCCAGCCAGCCAGCCACCCATCCACCCAGTCATCTCTGTGAAGTTCCAAAGGCTCCCAAGACCTACTCCTTGCCTTTAATACCAACTTCATGTAGCAGTGACATCTCTTCTAGAAAGAATATAACATTCAGTTGGAGCATTATAGTATTTCACAGGGTTGCTGAGGGTTGAATTTTCGGTATCCTTGGGTTCCTCATCATCATCATCAGAGCCCTCTTCTTCAGGGCCTACCCCTCTGTAGGGCTGGAAGAGAGATTGGTCCTCAAAACAGGGGTAGGACTGAAATTGCAGCCAGCAACCTAGTGTCTACAGCTAAACAGAAGACGAGGGTTACTGAGGTTGGGAATCCAGGCTGAGCCTGAGGAGCTGTAGTTTTTGCTGGGTGACTAGGGCTAGTATCTCCAGCTAGAAGCAGGGCCATATTATGACTTTTGTTGGCCTTAGGCACTTTCACCTACGTGGGCTCCATCTTCCATAAAAAAATATATACTTATAATGACTGCATTGGTATAATCCAGGTTGGGTTCATTATTATATATTCAATATTATTGTATTGAATAGGAATTATATTGAACCAGAATCAAATTAACTACATCTGTTGAAAGAGATGATGGGCAAGTTCAATATTATCAGTTAGAGCAAGGCCAGGGGCAGACTGTGGAGCAGACCATCAACTGCTCATATGCAAGTTCAAGTTGAAGCTGAAGAAAATTAAAACAAGTCCACAAGAGCCAAAGTACAACCTTGAGTATATCCCACCTAAATTTAGCGACCGTCTAAAGAATAGATCTGATGCACTGAACACGAATGAGCAAAGACCAGAAAAGTTGTGGGAGGACATCATACATGACGAAAGGTCATTAAAAAGACAGGAAAGAAAGAAATGACCAAAGTGGGTGTCAGAAGAGACTCTGAAAGTTGCTCTTGAACATAGAGTAGCTAAAGCTAATGGAAGAAATGATGAAATAAAAGAGCTGATGGATGATTTTAGAAATGTAATATATTGGTGTATTTTGTGCTTATGTGATCTTGGACCACTACTTGTCTGTCAGCTTTTCATACTGTGGTGGCCAGAAGAATGAACAAATTTATCCTGGAAGAAGTACAACCAGAATCTCCTTAGACAGGAGATGGTGAGACTTCACCTCATGTACTTTGGACATGTTATCAGGAGAAACCAGTCCCTGGAGAAGGACATTATGCTTAGTAAATAGAGGGTCAGGGAAAAAAGAGGAAGACCCTCAATGAGGTAGATTGACACAGTGACTGCAGCAACGGGCTCAAGTGTAACAATGATTGTGAGAGTGGCACAGGACTCACTATGAGTCAGAACCAACTTGACAGCACCTAACAATAACAACAACATAATTTTGAATGTATTACTTCTAGAGCAATGCCATATTATAATTTTGTCTACATATCTGTTTGAGGTCAGGGTCATTCAGGATGTGCCCATATGACAGTATTCTACTTTCTAATCCTTCTGTGACAACCATAGCCCACTCACAAATCTCAGAATCTGCTTATGACCCCCTTAATCATAGGAAACCTCCAGTTTACTCTAACCATGGTTTCTATGATGCCACTATATGAATTGTGGGTGTCAGCTATGCAGAATCTTCTGAACTGCTTCATACAAACAACGAAGAAAAAATGGGAGGCCAATTTTGGTAAACTTATGTTGTTTCAGAACCAGTGGTCCATCACGTATTCTGATCATAAAACCTTTCTTCCCCATGCCTGATAAGAGTCTCACCACTCCAAGTTTCAACTCAATCTATTCTTCTAATTGTTGCCTAAACACTGTCTAATTCTTATCCAGTTGGGAATCTTGCTCCATCTATGTGTAGGGTAGAGCATTTCTGACAGTCTAAAAGGGCAGGAAACCCTGGTGGCATAGCGGTTAAGAGTTTGGCTGCTAGCCAAAAGGTGGGTAGTTCCAATTCACCAGGCCTCCTTGGAAACCTACCAGGCAGTTCTCCTCTGTCCTATAGGGTTGCTAGGAGTTGCAATCAACTTGATGGCAATGGGTTAGGTTTGGGTTTTTTTTAAGAGGGCAGGTGTACAGGGACTGTCCCAGGCAAATTGGGACATTGGTTACCTTACCTATGGGCCATGCTTTCTTCCGTGTTTCTTCCTGGGGTATAGCTTGTGCTTCGAATTCACTCTCATCTAATTCTATTCTCTCGTGACAGATATTAACAAATCTGAGAAATTAATATTCGTGCAGGCCCTAACTTCTTTTTGATCTTGTCTATTCACACAGAGTAAATTTTAATGTATATAGAAAGTACCACACCATTTGAACCTGAATCCCTAGGCTAATAAAGTGAGTTAGACCCAAAGTTTCTCAGCTATGTGATATAGAAGATCATTACAGATTTAACTAACGAGCGATTCAGTAGAGTAAAAACATATTTCTTCTTTAGCTCTTGAAGCAATCTCAGCTATAGTTTGCACTGACTGTATTGTGTTGGTGCTTTTATCTAAGACCTTTGTTCGTGCAATAATAAATCCCATCTCCCCCCTCATTTACTTAGGACATTAAGCCAGCAATTCTCTACTTTCTGTCTTGCATAGTCAGTCTCTCCCTCCTTACTGAATCATTCCTGTTAGTATAAAACTATGTTATAATTTCTTCCATGTTAAAAAATTAGCCATCTCTTATCTCCACATCTTCTTCTAGCCACTGCCCCATATCTCTGCCCCTTTTGCAGGCAAACTCTTAAAATATACATATTTGCTCTCTTCACTTTGTCTTTTCAGAATCTACCCTGACAGCAATGGGTTTAGTTTTTTTTTTTTGATATGCACATACTGTAAAAATTAGTGTTTTAAAGTGTATAACTCCGTGGTTTTTAGTATAGTCACAAAATTGTGCAACCATCACCACAATCGCATTTGATAACATTTTCATTATCTCAAAAAGAAAACTCATATTTATTAGCAGTCACTCCCAATTTTTCCCTCCCCCCACCCCCTGGTAGCCACTAATCTACTTTCTGTTTCTACAGATTTACCTATTCTGGACAATTCGTATAAATGGAATCATGCAATATATGGCCTTTTCTTTCTAGTTTATCTCACTTAGCATAATGTGCTGAGAGTTCATTCATGTGTAAACCAAAACAAAACCAAGCCCAGTGCCGTTGAGTCGATTCCAACTCACAGCGACCCCCTAAGAGAGTAGAACTGCCCCCAAAGAGTTTCCAAGGAGCGCCTGGCAGATTCAAACTGCCAACCCTTTGGTTAGCAGCCATAGCACTTAACCACTACGCCACCAGGGTTTCCTCATTCGTGTGTAGCATGTGTAAACATTGCATTCTTTTTTACAGCTGAATAATATTCCATTATATAGATATATCACATTTTGTTTATCCACTCGTCAGTTGATGAACATTTGAGCTGTTTCCACTTTTTGGCTTCTTATGAATAATTCTGCTCTACCTTCAAGATGTATTCACAATCCTGCCACTTCTCACTACCTCCACTTCTACTTCCCTGGTCCAAGTCCCTTCAACTATTTCAATAGCCTAATCTAATCTAATCTCCCTGCTAATCTAGCCAATCTCCCTGCTCTGTCTTGCTTTCTCCCTCCGCAGTCCATTCCCATCAAAACAGCCAGGGTGATCCTTTAAAAATCTGATCAAGTCACTCATGTGTTCCAAATCTTCCACTGGCTTTCCATCCTTCTCAGAGTAAAACCAAGGTTCTTTGAAATGCCTACAAGGTTCTACGTGGTCTATTGGTCCGTTATGTCATTGACCTCATGTCCAAGCTTCTCTTCCCTACACTCTCCTCCAGCCATACCTACCTCCTTGCTGATGTGGGATACCCCAGGCCTGCTTCAGCCCCAGGGCCTTTGCACTTGCTGTTCCTCTGCCTGGAACCCTTATCCCAGATATCACCATGTCTCTTTCAGGGCTGTGCTTAAATATCACCATTGCAGTGAGGCTTTCCCTAGCCAGCTTTTTAACAAGTGACCCCACCCTCCACCCGCACCCCTTTCCAGGCACTCCTTATCCTTCTTCCTGGCTTTATTTTTCTTTGTTGTTTTTGTCACCATCTATAAAAACTGCAATTTTGTGTATGTGTTTTTTCTCGGTGTCCCCCATCTAAAATGTAAGCTGCTTTAACTTCACTGTCTTAGAACAGTGCTTGGCATATAGTAGATATTTAATAAACATTTGTTTTAAGGCTGGCCTTAAAAACACTCTTGCAAGAAATGTGCCTTTTAGAAAATAAAACCTCCTACCCAGCCCTAATTGGTATTAGTCGGCCCTGTTTTCTTTTTAGCTTGCCAGGCAACATAACTTTATCAACACTGATTTCAGCTAAAGCAGGTGCCCAGCCTCTTTACTGCCCAGTCTCTGTGACAAGGATGTATTTATATAACTTTAAGATAGTACTGTTTTGTGTATATTTGTATACATCTATATATTTTTTTATACACATATTTGGAAACCCTGGTGGGGTGGTGGTTAAGAGCTACAGCTGCTAACCGAAAGGTTGGCAGTTTGAATCCACCAGGTGCTCCTTGGAAACTCTATGGGGCAGTTCTACTCTGTCTTATAGGGTCACTATGAGTCACAATGGACTCTATGGGAAGGAGTTTTTTAATACACATATTAAGGAGCCCTGGCAGTGCAGTGGTTAAAGCGATTGGCTGCTAACTGAAAGGTCAGTGGTTGGAAATGACCAGCAGCTCCATGGGAGAAAGATGTGGCAACCTGCTTCGGTAGAGATTTACAGCTTTGGCAACACTTTGGGGTTGCTGTCAGTGGGAATCTACCCCACCGCAGTGGGTTTGGTTTTGGTTATACACATATTGGAGCCCTGGTGGCACAGTGGTTAAAGAGCTTGGCTGCTAACCAAAAGGTTGGCAATTTGAATCCACCAGCTGCTCCTTGGAAATTCTGTGGAGCAGTTCTACTCCGTCCTGTAGGGTCACTATGAGTCAGAATCGACTGGATGGCAACAGGTTTGGTTTGAATGTATGAATACACATATTTATACATTTGGTTCATTGGCACTGATTTCCTACTTTTTTAATTTCTCTGTAAAAATAGTCTTTAAAAAAAGTAAGGTAATTAGCATTTTAGAAAATATTGAAAATCAAAGAAAATGTAAGAAAAAATAAAAATCACTTAAGAATCTCACTATTCAAATACAACCATTGCTAGCATTTTATATTTTCTTAAGAGTCTTTTGTCTACGCAAACTATTTTTTTCATATAACCGCAATTATACGGATTTCTATGTTTTTCATTTAAATATATCAAGGGTGAAAATTACATTTCCTAAGTACCCCCGACTAGCTGCAACAATTTTGGGGGACTTAAATGCTGAAAAAAAAAAAATTTTTTTTTTTTTTTTTAAATGCTGAGTTGTCAAGCCCTCAGCCCATCATTGTTTTCGAGGAAATCTGGATCAAGCAAATTGCTTTTCCAGAAGCTGTCTTTCTAGAACAGTTGCTTAAAATTAAGCCAAAGAGGCTAATAATTACACTGAAACCTATAACATATGGTTTTGTAAAAGGGTATCTGGTTTGCCATTAAAAATTATAATTGCATTAGCTTTGGGCTTCCAATTGTTGGAGCACTAGGGCTAAATTTTCCCGTTCCTTATTTTTTTTACTCATACCTGCCTGTAGCTGGGGCTCTACAGGGACGATGCCTCTTCCTTCGAGGTGAGTTAAGAGTGGACTCTCCAGCTATCATGAGTGGAATCACCGCTTTAATTTAATTAAAGTTTGTCTTCAATGAGTCGAATGTTGTAAAAGTGATTTTGTCTCTGTCATTTCTCCTGAAAGTTTGTGATCAGTTTGGTTATTTCTTAAAATATTAATAGTCTCTTTCTTGATTCTAATTAAATGACTAGTGCCTAAGCAAAATAGCCATTAAGAGCTATAGAAATGTAATTGCTCCACCAACTGGTCAGCTCTAATATTTTATGACAGCAATAGAAATGAAAGCAATGTTGTTTACCTATAGGAGAATTTATTTAAAAAGTAATTACACATAAAAAGAGGAGCAGGATTTTAGAATAAATAATCCTCAGGGAACATAATATTATAAGGAAACTTTTAACAGCCCCAAAGCACAACAAATAAATTAATTCATCTAAAAACAGAACAAAATACCACCAAACTCTATTTATATATGTGAAACTCTATGGGGCAGTTCTGCTCTGTTCTGTAGGGTCACTGTGAGTCAGAATCAACTCGAGGGCAACAGGTTTTTATTTTAGTCTTCACAGATCACTCATGGCAAATGTCCTTTGCCTGCAATTTAAAAGAAAGACTATTTCTTTTAATTGTCTTTTTATCTTTTTATTGGTTTATATTCCAAACTTTTTAAATGACTAAATCCTCTTGTATGATTAAAAAAAAAAAGTCCATAATGTTTTTGCTACTTTGAGCTCTTCCCAGATAGGCTGTTCTCTGCGCTGTGATAATTACGGTAATGAATAAACTGCTCAAAGATTGTTGAACTAAAAAAACCAAACCAAACCCATTGCAGCTGAGTTGATTCTGACTCATAGAGACCCTACAGGACAGAGCGGAACTGCCCCATAGGGTTTCCAAGGAGAGCCTGGTGGATTTGAAATGGCGACCTTTTGGTTAGCAGCTGTAGCTCTTAACTGGTGCTAGACTAGTAGGCAGAAATTTGGGAGTCTGTTTTCTCCTTTGCCATTGGCTTCCGGTGTGGATTTGGGAGCCCATTTACTTTTCTGGGCCTGAGTTACCTTATCCGCACCTTAAGGGACTGACCAAGATCACCTACTTCCCACACTAAACAATCCATGACTATCTTGTCTGTGAGTTGTAGTTACATTCATGAGTCCAAAGGATTCACCTCTTCATGAAATGTGGATGCTTTAGAGCCATGTGTCTCATATTAATTATAAAAGAATTTATCACAAATATTATAGTACTGTGAGAAGTGGTTCAAGAGATTTTTGCATGTTTGTGGTGGGGCTACACACACACACACACACACACACACATTTTTACATATGTGTCTCTTCCTCAACTCACTTCCCATGATCCTGGCAGTGGATTACAATACCACTTTTTAGAAAGTGGTCTGAAAGCAGTGTTTAAATGTTCAAGGCCTAGAAACTAAACGGACTTCGGAAAATCATCTATCTCCATGTCTCTAGAAAGCATGGTGATCAAACCTTCTTGGAAAGATTTGTGTTATCAAGTAACCATTCATAACGTATTTACTGAGCACCTACTGTGTGCCAGCCTCTGTGCAAGGAGCAATGCCCATAAAGAAATAGTGGAAAGAATGAAGAGGAAAGTTTGTTAGGAAAGGGAAACAGAGATAGGACAACTTATTGAGCTCATCCTCTAAAGTCCTGGTGTTTTTAAGTGCAATGACTTTTTACATGCTGACCCTGCAAAGAAAAAAATGAGCTTGAGAAAGCTTTTTGAAAATTTTTAGTTACAAGAGAATGTGAAGGTAGATGAGAGGTGGTATTTCAAGGTATGTAGAACCCCGTGATATTTTTCTGGAAAATAACCAAACCAAACCTATTGCTGTCAAGTTGATTCCAACTCATAGGGACCCTACACAATGGCGTAGAATTGCCCCATAGGGTTTCCAAGGAGCGCCTGGTAGATTTGAACTGCCAGCTTTTTGGTTAGCAGCTGTAGCTCTTAACCGCTAAGCCACCAGGGTTTCCTTCTGGAAAAAAGAAGGAATAAAATGTCACTTAAATGCCAGACAGTAAGTAAATTGCTATGTCTGGGGAGTCAGAAGGGAAACAGTCACCAAAGGAGAAGAATAAACCTGGATAAACTGAGAGTCAGAATAAATACAGATGACAAAACACAAGGCAATTAGACCCTGAAAAATGTTATTTCATAACAATGGAGCGTCTTCAGTAGCAGGAGAGAATTCATGAAGGCTCAAGGCCTCTGATTTCCTCCTATTCTTTTGTTACCCACCTTATTACCCACAGAACGGCGAGTCCCACCTCTTCCCACCCACACTATCCCTCGCACCCTCTTGTGTTTTCAATGTGCTGGCCATGACTAAACCCACACCTCATTTTGCTTTCAAGCCTCCCTACACAATATGCTCTCACCACTACTTCAGGGTTCAGTTTAGCACACATGATTCAGGCTGTTTTCATTTTCCACGTTTATCTTTAGCCACCTGAGGACCATTGCCTGACTTTTCTCCTGCAGCAGCTGCATCTGGGTGAATACCAGAGCCACAGAGGAGTGATGGCTTTCTTTTTCTTGCTGGATTCTGGGGCATTTCTAACATTCCCACAGGGCACAGCCCGCCTCCCTTCAGCACTTTTCTACAAGCTAAAATGTTAAATGACCACATTTCAGGAACCGCTTTTGTAGAAACAGACACTGGGGGAGGCATGGAATCTACTGCAAACTGCCTCAGAAGCCAGAGCTTTTCAGGAGACAACTAGGTTGTAGGGGTAAAAAAAAAAAAAAAAAGTTGTAGGGGTAAAAAAAAAAAAAAAAGGTTGTAGGGGTAGTTACCCCTATTTCTCTCTGAGCCCACCTTGGCCAGTGGGGAGGAATGTTTGTGCTTCTTATGCTAATACATATGCATTTGCTTTTAGGTGTGACTGTAACGCTGGTGGCATACTGCTTAAGCGCTAGGGATGCTAACCAAAAAGATCAGCAGTTCAAATCCACCAGGTGCTCCTTGGAAACTCTATGGGGCAGTTCTACTCTGTCCTATAGGGTCGCTATGAGTCAGAATTGACTCGATGGCAACGGGGCTTTGTTTTGTTTTTTTGGTATGTTTTTATCTAAGCTTTGCTCTTCCAAGTAGTCACCTGAGAAGTTTATATACGTATCCTGATAGTGCTAAAGATATCTGTGAAATTTTTAGAACAAATTTGTATTATCAGGAAAATCAGGATTAGTTTCTGGCTGTACCTCCTTTCCAAAACTAGTGCTGTTCACCTAGGCTGGCCTCAGCATGAATTTCCTGTTCTGGAAATCAAATATACGTCTTTGAGGTTACTCAAAGGAAAGTGCTATAGGCTTTGCATACCTTTCCGAGAGGGTTCTAAAAGTTTGCCGAGGATTGTGACACCTGCATCTCCCAGGGGGACCACTTTGATTTATTTGGATGGACTAAGTCTGGGATATTTATGTTATGAAAATCAAGCAAATCTTAATATTTGGTTTCTTCATACAAGTCTCATTTCTCCCAGGTGGGTCATGCGTTTTGGCAAAATCTCCAAGTTTTCTTATCTCAAAATTCATTACCCTGAAATCTGATCACCAAGGAAAACGATGGCTTATTTCTAATCAGGTTTAGAAATTTTAATAAATAGACCTTTGGTCTTTTGCAACTTGGACTAAAAATTTATCTAGCACTTAGTTAGATACTTCGAGAGACAGATAAGTAAAACTGGACTTTCTCCTTCCACTTTCTGATGTTTGGTGTACTCCTATTCACCCCTCAAGACTCAGTTCAAATGTCACCTCCTTTGGTATTTTTAACATTATATAAGAAAAAAACACAGGAGTGTCTTAAACAAATCAAATCGATATATGCTTAATGCAGCAGTACTGTGCATGAAGTTAAATATTGCTTTACTTCATATCAAAACTAGCGTTCTTTACCAATGTATATACAATGAAAGAAAGACATTATTTCCATGAAGAATTATTTTGTCCAGAGTGTACACAGAACCAGGTAACATATCTTAACTACAACATTGGAAACTATGAGGTGGATAATAATGCTGATTTTGTTTGGAAGCCAGAATAACAAAGTTGTTCCACAATGACATCAATTGAGTGACGGATGATGTAAAATGATCTCAGTGATTTTTTCCCAACATTTAAGTGCTTAATAATTGCCAGGGATGGTGACAGAGGTGGTGCTGGTGACCACTTTACAATGCAGGTTAGGAAGAACCTGTCATACTAGGCCACCAAATAAAACACTCTATTCTCAGAAAAATGAAAACTCATCTGGGCACCTCAGAGGTACCAAGCAAACATTAAATTGCTTTCTAAAATTGCTCATACATGCATCTGGCCATAATATCCAGACATAGTCAAATCAGCTTCTGTTCTGCCACTTGATCTCTATTAATAATGTAACATAGATCTCCCGATCACAAACTAAACAATCCCAGAAAAAAAGATAAAAATAAATCAGTTACAATAGCTTTGGTTATTGGCCATTCTGGGTTACCACTCTCTCTCTGACTTCCTCTATAATTTATCGCCAACTTTGGATGCTTATTGTGATTTGGGGAGCCGTGGAGGCATGGTGGTTAAAAGCTCAGCTGCTAACCAAAAGTTAGCCAGTTTGAATCCTCCAGCTGTTCCTTGGAAACCCTGTGGGGCAGTTCTACTCAATCCTATAAGGTCGCTATGAGTTGGAATTGACTCGGCAGCAATGGGTTAGTGTGGTTGGGACTTTGAGAAGCCATGATGTGCCTGTTTGCATGATGGTGGGTAAAAGCTCAGCTTCTTGTTTTTCAGTAAGACTTCCATTGGTCCACTGTAGCCAGCATTGTAGGGGTGGGAAGCAAGTCACTGAGCAAGCAGCACAGAAGTGAGATTTCCTCTGTTTTCTGGATGAGGGATCAAGACAACAGAATATAAATAGCTTTCATGGCTCTTTTGTCCATTTACTCAACAAATAGTTTTTAAGCTTCTACAATGTTACAGGTGTGATGCTATGGTGAACAAATCAGCTCTGCATGGGGCTGACAAGTGTGAGAAACAGATATTAATCAAATAGTCATAAAATGAATTTTAAAATTATAATTGTGATAAATGCTGTTAAGGAGGGGTATATGGTGTTATGAGAGCCTTTAAGAATGGGATCAGATCCCATTCTTGGGCTGGGGAATTTTTCTCTAAGGAAATGAGTTGGAGTTGAGATCTGTGGTAGAATTCTAAAACGGTCCCATGATCTCAGCTTACTGCTGTGTGCCCTGTGTAATCTCTTCCCCTTGAGTGTAGGAGAGATCTGTAGCTTGCTTCTACCTAATACAGTACAGTAAAGATAATGGGAAGTTGCTCCCATGATTAAAAAAATATATATTAGACCAGGGATGTGCCAGTGGAAATGAAGAGAAGCAGATGAACTGGAGAAAAATTCAGAAAGTAAAACTGACAGGCGATGGTTTAAAAATGGGACTGTGAGAGATGATATCAAGTATAAAGAATAATTCCTTGGTTTCTGCCTTGGTCATTCTTGGGCATGGGGGACATTGCAAGATGGCCAAACCTGAGGCGTATGGTAAAAAATAGTGAGTTTTGTTTGGGCATGTTGAATGTGACGTGCATTTGAAACATCCAAGAGATGTGAAGGAATGCAGTGTAGAATCCTAGAGTTTGGAGAAAAGCTTTGGACAGAAGATATACAATTGAGGGTCTCGTTAGTAACTGAAGCATTAGCGGACAGAGACTTGTCCAGGGAGAAAGATGGAGGGAGAAGAAAAGAAGTCTCTACTTGAACCTTGTGGTACTCCTCCACTTAATGCCTGGTAGAGGAGGACAGGCCTGAAAAATAAACCAAGACACAGAAAAAGGAGGGAATCAGCAGTGCGTAGTGACACTTGCTTGGCTGTCTCTCCAGGTGCTTCTCCTGGGTGGTGCCAGTCTTTGACACAAAATTGCTTGTACATTCTGCCTCCTTGATTAACCTAGAAGCATTTTGAATCTTTGCCTTTACTTCCGTTGTAACTCACTCCACTCTAATATAGTACAGGGCACATAGTAGGTACTGGATAAATGTTTTTTGAATTGAATCATTTCCAAGAAAGGACAGAATGAATAGGCACGGAGGTCCAGTTCCTTCAAGCACATAAACAAATGAGCAGAGTACAGGATATTGTTTCCTTGGGTAGAAGGTAAATATACAGCGACGTGACTAAAATAGTTCAAAAGCCATTTCAGTAGTTTCTGTTGCTGAAATATGTTTAATCAAATGTTTAATCTCTCACAGATTCAGAGAACTGATAACAAAACAAGATTGTTGGCGCTGCTTTGCAATCAGTAGTTAATTATTGTTCTTACCTTTGGTGTTCCTTGTCTCAGGTTCTTTAAGAAAGTGAACTCCCGGTAAAAAGATGTGAGGGACTAAGTGTTTACTTACTTAAAAAAAATGCATAAAGAATCTACTGCATTCGTCACCAGCCCTTTACCAAAAACTATCAGCTGTCTACCGGACTTTGGGTCTTTCCCAAGAGTGAGTTCGAACATCCCTGAAGCATCTTCAGGTGCCAACTAAAGATGATAAAACTCCAACAAACCAATCAAGTTCGGAACCATCGGAAAACCGTCCTAGGTAAGACATTCTCAGACGCCCACATCATGCTGCCTCCCATTAGAGCACTCCTGATTGCAAACCTCCAAGAATGTGATTCTGTTAGTTTCCTTGGGGTTCTGTAACAGATTACAATAAACTGGATGGCTTTAAACAACGGAAATTTATTCTGTCACAGTTCTGGAGGCCAGAAGTCGGAAATTAAGGTGTTGGCAAGGTCCAAAGGCTCTAGGGGAGAATCCTTCTTTGCCTCTTCCAGCTTCTGATGACTCTAGGCATTCGTTGGTTTGTGGCAGCATCACTCCAGGCTCTGCCTTCGTCTTCACATGGCATTCTCCTATGTGTCCCTATGTATCTCTTAAAAGGACATGTCACATTAGGTTTAGGAAACACCTGAGTAATCCAGGATGACCTCATCTCAAGATTCTTAATTACCTCTGCAAGACCCTTGCTCCCAATAAGGCAACATTCTGACTTTCTGGGTGGACATTTCTTTTGGGGGGCCACTATAGCACTATATTTAACCCATGATTGCACTAAAACCTCCTGCCAGCCCACGTAGTAAACAAGCTCAATTATTCCCATCTTAAAGGGGGAAAAAAACAGACTTTCCAAAATATATTAAAGATTTTTCTAAATTTTTGTCTAAAGTAACTGGGGCCTGACTCTAGGCCTTCCAAAGGACCTGTCTGAAAAAATGGTTTCATGATAATTTTCCTGATGTCAGATAAGGTGGGCCTCTTAGGAACAGACATGAACTAAACAAAAGCATCATGTGCCTGGGAAATGTGGCACATTAGTTGCCTTTGAGTTGATTCTGATTCATGGCAACACCGTGTGTGCAGAGTAGACTGCTCCATGGGGTTTTCCAGGCTGTGATTTTTCAGAAGAAGATTGCCACGCCTGTCTTCAGAAGTGCCTGGGGGGTTAAATTGCCAACATTTCAGCAAATAGTTGAGTGGTTAACTATTTGTGCTTCTCTGGGACTCCTGGCTAACAACATTAACATTAGTAGAGATTAATTAATTTGATTACTTTTATCTCCCCAGATTACCTAATTTACTACCCAATAATAAACTATGTTTGGGAGAACCGAGTCACGCTATCACTAATAATTTTTTAATAAGACATATAAAATCTAGTTAAGACTAACTCAGTTAATAAATTCTTTATACCTGTAAGAACCACTCATTTCCTAATCTGGAGTGCTGTCTTCCCAAGGGTTAGCTCTAGCCAGAGAAAGAGCCTTGCAGTGACCTGAGAAGGTGTACCTGTGCCTGTGATTCCCAAGAAACCAAATAATCAGTTAGCCTGCCACAGAATCTGCACCAGGAGCCACAGCTGTCATCCTCTGTAGACCCAAATGGCAGTGCTATGATTTATTTTGAAATAAACTGTGGGGTCATAGGAGGAATATTGGCCTGAACTTGTGTCTTAGTCATCTAGTGCTGCCAGAACAGAAATACCACAAAGATGGCTTTAACAAAGAGAAATTTATCCTCTCACAGTCTAGTAGGTTACAAGTCCAAATTCAGGGTGTCAGCTCCAGGGCAAGGCTTTCTCTCTTTGTCGGCTCTGGAGGAAGATCCTTGTCCTCAATCGTCCCTAGTCAAGAAGCTTCTCAGGGGCTGGGACCCAGGGTCCAAAGGACACATTCTGCTCCTGGTGCTGCTTTTTTGGTAGTATGAGGTCCCCAACTCTCTGCTTGCTTCCCTTTCCTTTTATCTCTTGAGAGATAAAAGGTGGTGCAGGCCAAACCGCAGGGAAACTCCCTTTACCTTGGATCAGGGAGGTGACCTGAGTTAGAGTGGTGTTACAATCCCACCCTTACCCTCTTGACATAAAATTACAATCACAAAATGGAGGACAACCACACAATACTGGGAATCATGGCCTAACCAAGTTGACACATATTTTTGGGGGGACACAATTCAATCCATGACAACTTGTTCCTCAGTGACCTTGATAGCAACCAGTTTGGAAGCACATACCAGTTTGGAAGTAAGGAGCTCAGAGACTCCAAAACAGACCTTCTTGTCCCATCTAATGGTGGTGAAGAAATAAGAATATGTAGCTCAGTGCTGAAAACAATCAGTTAAGAGAGCAACAGAGGAAAAGAGAGAGTAATGAAACTTTCTCAACAATTAGGATGGCATTGCTTGTAAACTGAACATAATTAGGCATCCAGGCTCCTGCTGATTGCTCATATCAGTAAATATTTAGCACCAGGGGGAGGGGAATAAGACATGCTGAGCTAAAAGATAGAAGGTTAGATTATAGGAGAGCAGAGTGTGGTACCTTAAATTTGGCTCAAAAGCCTAATCTCCTTGATCCCCCGACCAGTGGGGTTGGTCATGCCTGCCCCCTAATTGGAAGGCTGAATGCAATAATGGCTTCAAAGTGCTGAGAGTTGCCTGAAAGAGTGATACAATTTAAACTTCAAAGGCATATCAAGCACTGCTGTTCAGTGCCTGAAGCAAGTAGGGCAAAGACAATGCTGTACACCACCATCACATATCTCCTGAGGCTCCAGGTCTCATCAGGTCTCTCCTCTGGTCTAGAAATATGAACATATCTCATCCTATAAATTAAAGCCCAAAGATATTTTCTTGATAACATCCATTGCTGTTAATGTTTATTATCCACACAACTCTAAAACCACAAAGAAAAAAATATCACCTCCAAACCTCAGTACCAAGAGCTAACCATTGTTCAGTCTTGCATTCTGGTATATGTCCTTCTCGTCCCTTTGAAATACAGAAATATATAAAATTGAAAGAAAGAAAGAAATGGAACTTTTGGGCTCACTTTTCATTTATTCATTCATTCCACAGTATTTAACGAGCACTTATTATTATTGAAGCCCTGATGGTGGAGTGGTTAAGCATTCCGCTGCTAACCAAAAAGGGGCCAGTTTGAATCCACCAGCCGCTCCTTGGAAACTCTATGAGGCAGTTCTACTCTGTCCTACATGGTCGCTATGAGTTGGAATTGACTCAACAGCAGTATGTTTGGTTTTTTCGGTTTTATTATATGCTAGGCACCGTGACAGCCACTGGGTGACAAAGGTGTGTAAGACCATGTCATTTCCTTGATGTGTTCTCCAGTCTAAAGAGAGACAGACATGGAGAGAGGGTAGTGGCAGAATCTATTAATTATGCCTACGATAGAAGAGTGAACACAGCGCTGTGGGAGGCTGGTGACTGAAAGCTTTGCCAGGACCTGAAGTCTGAGCTGAGTCCTGAAAGAGGACACCAATGAGAAACAACATCCATAGTAATGGATACAGTGTCTTGAGCACTTCCTATGGGCTGAGGATTGTGGGGAGAAAAACAACCACCAGGTGATCTTGAGTCCATTCCAACTAATGGAGACCCCGTGTGTGTCACAGTAGAACTGTGCTCCATAGGGTTTTCAGTGACAGATTTTTCTAAAGTAGATCACCAGGCCTTTGTTCCAAGGTACCTCTAGGTAGACTCAAACCTCTAACATTTTGGTTAACAGCCAAGTGTGTTAACCATTTGCACCATTCAGGGACTCCATTTGGGGGTGGAGGAGTAGGGGAGATGCATAGACATATACCAGCCCCTGGCACCTATCAGGCGCTCAGTAGACTTCTGTTCAATGAATCAGTAAGTGAATGAAGAAAGGACATCTGTGCGTGGAAGCATAGACAGTTACACAAGTTTGGAGCAGTTAAGTGGGACTGGGACTAGGACCCTAGCAGGGGCCTGGGAAAATGTTGAGAGTTGCGGTTGGAACCTACACGTTAAATACAAATAGCCTGCACTATGTTGTTACTATATAACTCCCACTTTATGCCTCAAATGGACTGTAAACTCCCTGAGGACACAGGGCCTTATCTTATTAACATGTGGAAATGTTAGACCACCTAATCTCCATCAACTCTCCTTCGCTCCTTCATTCTGCAAAATATGTGTCCAATCTACAAGGTGCTAGTCATGCAAATTCAGCTTCAGGACAAATTCCAGGTCACTTTAACTTCCACTCAAATTTCTGCGCCCTAGCCCTTCCCACATGGACATTCTGGAGTCATCATTGCTTATTTATCTCTGTATCTTCTGACGGCACATGGTAAGTGTTACATAAATACGTTCATTATGTCCTCTCTCTGTCCATTCTTGGGAAGGAATAAACGGGCGAGGCTGTTTGGCAATGGATATAGACTTGTATTATTACCAAGAAGTTCATATTCATCTCAGTTGTGTTGAAAAAAGATATTGTAGAGCTGGGAAAAAATATAATTTTCCCTAGCAGTGGTAATCACACAGGGCAAGGTTTCTCAAAGACAATAGGGCCTAAAAACTATTTTAAATATCTCAATACTGTTCATTAGACTTCTACCAGGCTTTTGGCTGATTCTGTCTTGGCGCCTCTATTTATCAGGGTGTGTGCTTTAGTTTCTTAACCTGTAAAATGAGAACAATTATAGAACCTACCTGCAGGGTTTTGGTGACTCAGTGGTTAAAAGCTCAGCTGCTAACCAAAAGGTCAGCAGTTCAAATCCACCAGCCGCTCCTTGGAAACCCTATGGGGTAGTTCTACTCTGTTCTACAGTGTCGCTACGAGTCGGAATCCACTCAATGGCAAAGGGTATACAGGGTTGTTGACTGGATTAAGTGAGATGACATATGTGAAGTATGAAGGCCAGTGCTGGAGTGCAGTAAACAATAATATTAGCTATTATTATTATTACTAGCTTCTCTGATCTGAAAGCTCTTGTGAGTTACTATATATGCCCTTGGTTACTTTTTTTTTTAAAGAAATATGCTCAATATTAGCAATTTTAATACAAAAAATCTTTCCAGATATGGGGTTTACTAGAGGAAAAATCTTAACCACGGCGTGCCAGCAGCCATGGAGGTGAGCACTCAGACCTCCCTTTAGGTGAAACCTGTGGCAAGGAGTGGGGTTGGCTGATAGCCTCCAGCAGATGCCCCTTTAGGATCCACTGCAGGTTTCAAGCTGAGGCCCTGTCTCCCTCAGGGGCTGCTCCCACCCAGTGAGTGAACACAGTAGGGGCCATTCCTGCCTTATGCAGGACTCCTCCAACAGGCATTCTTTGCCTTCGAGCTGCCCATTGGCATGAAAGGGAAAAAGAAAGCACACTTTTCAAAGGAGGCTTTTCTCCAGATGTGAAGGGTGCCAAATCACCAACTGGCACTCCCTCAGTCACCCAAGGCCCGCACTGCAGCTTTGCAACCTTCACCTGTCTTTATGAGTCATTAGTTTGCTCCTCTTCCTGACCCTTCCACCATTTCTCCCATTCCACTTCAAAGACGGGGACTAAGTAATTTGCTCTTCTGCGAGATTCAGGAATCAGAGATGCTAAAACTGAAGCCTTGAGAGTCCTTCTTTTTGGTGCAGGTAAAAGCCTCAGGGGACATGGCTTTAGGAGAAAGGACAAGAAACACAACTGTCCTTCAACAGTGTGCAATGTCTATTTGTTTGTTACAGAAAATGATGCCCCTTTCTATAGTTCAGCATTCTGTAAGGTCACGTGTATGCTTCCGAGCACAAGTTCATCTTTCCATCTTTGCTCCTGTAGACCCCTAGTGTGAACAGCAAAATCCTGACACGTGTCACCTTAGGTCAGAGTAAAAACTCTGACAGACAACAGGGGCAAAGCCAGCCAGGGAAGGGAGGGGAGACTTTAATTCTAGGCAAAAGCAAACAGCTCCACAGGTCCTTCAGGGTAAGAGGAGCCATAGTGAAGAAGATGATGATAATATTTTCTATTTATCAAGCACTTAAGTGTGGGGTTGGTAAGTGTGTGCTGGGCACAGTGCTAAGGGCTTTATAGGCACAATCTCATTTAAGCCTTACAACATAATGATGGGGTTGGTATTTTAATTCTCATTGTATAGATAAATCACTGAGGGTAAAGAGGTTTAATAATTTTCTCAAGATTACCAGCTAAAATGTGGCAAAGCTGGGCCTTGAGCCCCCAAATCAATGCTCTTAACCTCAGGTAAGAAGTCCTGGTGGCTGAATGGTTGAGCACTTGGCTGCGAACCAAAAGGTTGGCAGTTCCAACCCACCCAGCAGTTCCATGAGAGAAAGACCTGGTGAACTGCTTCTGTAAAGATTACAGCCAAGAAAACCCCGTGGAGCAGCTCTACTCTGTCTCATGAGGGTGGCTATGAGTTGAAATCATCTGGACAACACCTAATAACGACAATAACAAGCACCATCTCAGAAAACTCACAAATCAGAAGACAGACGAGAAGCAGCAGCGTGAAGAGGAAATGGCACCGGCTTCAGAATTATACAGATGGCTTCATATTCTGGTTCCACACCTTCCTTGGGCAGTTCCTTAACTTTTCTTTGTGGGTTGTTTTCTCATTTCCACACAGGGAGCCATGTCTTGTTTATCCCTGTGTCTTCAGTACCTACAGCAGTGTCTGCTGGAATGTCATGTAGGCCCTCCAGGACTGTGTTGAATGAATGCCAGATTAACGCATGAACTCAGGCAGGATGAGAATACTTATTTTTATAGGGCTGCAGTGAAGGTTAGCAATAATGTGCATGAAGTGACCCACCTGGGGCCTGCACAGTGCAGCTACCCCAAAAGTGGCAGGCCTCATTATCCTACAATGAAGGCACAGCATGGGGGAAGATGAACTGAACCAGTGTGCTGCTTCTTCCCTCCGTCTGAATTCACAGCAGAATTTCTTCCCTTCAGACATTTTCCAGAATGCCTGAGACCACTCAAAGGAAATAAAAGAGGTAGAACTAGACTGAAACGAACTCAGTTTGGGAGCCCCGGACAAAATCGTCCTATTAAGATGAATTTCCTAGGCTAGAAAAGAATGCTGCCCTGATGCACATCCACAGCACTACCAGGTCCCTAAAGCATTTTCAAAGCTTAATGCAATGTCAGGCTTGGTGTTTGCATGCCTGCACTACTCTCCCCAGGCAAAGCCGAAAGTCCTTTTTGATTCCTGCTTCAACCACAGTGGGGGGCGGCGGCAGGGGGTGGGGTGGGGGTGGGGGTGGGAATGGAGAAGTCCTCAGTGGAAGCCTGCATTATCACCAAGCATAATAGAAACATTTTAAAGATAAATTTCTTCAGATTGCTGTGGTCTGTTATCCGGCAACTCAGGGAAGGGTTAAGCAGATTTTCTTTGTAGTAAAGTAAAATGTCAGCGACTATATAGAAAGAGTGAGCACGATGCTTATGTTGCTTAAAATAAGGAGACCTGGCTGTTGTAAAGTGTGGTCTACTCAAGATATCACCGTTTATCTCCTACAAAGCTGATTTAGCTGTTTTCTCATCTTTTCACAATAATCACATGGAAAACCCTCATTTTTCATTCGCATTTGGCATGAAATCGCCTGGCAGCGGCTCAACCAGGCTTCTTGGGGGAGGAGGCCCACTACACCTGATGAAAAAAAAAAAAAACACCTGATGAGCCCCTCCTTAATACCCAGTCACCAGCTGCTTTACCTTTAAAGCAAGAAGGTCTTTGGTAAAAACAAATACTTTGGCCCAGTCCAAGCCTTCTTGTACATGGTGGTTTCCAGACAGGCTGTCGTAACTCGCCTTCAGAGGATGTGGATTTCTCTTTTTACATCCAGAAGTGAACCCTGTTTTCCCTTTCCTCTTTTGCTACCCTTCCTCTAATCACAGAAAGGAAAAGAATGACTCTCCTTTGCTCTTGGTTCAGAATGCACATCAACCAGAGTCAGAAGGACAAATCTCCCCTCCAGGGAGGGCTGTCCCCAGCTCAGCTGAAGCAGGCTACTTGTGGCAACTCAGTGGTGTCTCCCACAGACCACTTCTGGGATAAATCCCACCTGAAGGAGCTCAGGGTCAGGAAAAGGTTGTTCTTCTTAGAGAAGCATGATTTTTATGATTAGTGAAGGCAGGCTCTATACTTCCCACGGTTTCTCTTTGCCTGGCTGTTGGAAAGCTCTAAGCTAGAAATCGTACTCTTTTGCCAAGATTTCTTGTTATGCACTTTCCTTCAACTACCACTCTGTGTTTGTTTGTTTGTTGTCTTTTAGTTTCCCTTAATGAGGCTCTGTCTTATGAGAGCTCCCTTTCATGTGTAACTTGCCTCAAATTCTTTTTGAGAAGCAGACGAACTATGAATAAATAAATATTTTAAAAGTGGCTATCATTATCCTAACCATACTGTTTCCCTCACCTGAGCAAGAGGAAAATTAACCCAGGAAAATGATTTGGAATCATCTTCCTAATGAGTGATTTCTAACTAGAAGCTTTTGGCCTCACACCAAGATCAAAATAGAGTAACTCATTCATTCATAGAGAAGCGCTCTCATATCAATAAACATTTACCTATAAGCTCAAAGTAAACTCAATATGCCACCCATCCACCACTTTTTTACAAAAACATAGTAAAAAAACAGCCCATTTTATAGACAGGTAAACTGAGTCACAGAAAGTAAAAACGAATACCCAAACCCAAAAACCCAGTGCAGTTGAGTCGATTCCGACTCATAGCGACCCTATAGGATAGAATAGAACTGTCCCATAGAGTTTCCAAGTAGCACCTGGCAGATTCGAACTGCCGACCCTTTGGTTAGCAGCCGTAGCACTTAACCACTACACCACCAGGGTTTCCAAAAATGAATAGACTAAGAAAATACACTCAATTGCAGAACAGGTGACAGGTAGAGACTTCGTAGCCTAAAAGGTCTATGGCATAGAATCAGCTGAAAGTCTGCAGACTGGAGCTTTAAAACTCCACCCCAATGCAAATAATTTTAAACTGGGCAACTTAAAAATTTAGGTCTCATTTCTCCCTATCTATAATTTCTCTATGAAAATTACAATATTTCATACTTTTTACTTTTTTTTAAGGTTGAGTTATGAGTTCCTGTTTATAATTTAGTAAAATAATCCTAATTAGAATTTTTCTATTTATTTGCTTTCAAAAGGTGTATTAATCAACGTGATTCACTAAAAACATCCACCAAATTAATTAAGCATAGCACATCAATAAGTGTAAAAATCATCTGAAAATTTTAATCTGAGAAATTGAGGCAGAGGTCAGTGTATACAAAACCTACTTAGAACCCAGCAACCTGTGTCTGCGTTCAAGAAGTAAAACCAATACAAATGCTGTTTAAAAGAAATATGCATGTACATTATACTAAACTCCAGGAGCCCTGGCAGCATAGTGCTTAAGAGCTGGCTGCTAATCAAAAAAAGTTCAGCAGTTCAAATCCACCAACCACGTCTTGGAAACCATATGGGGCAGTATTACTCTGTCCTACAGGGTTGCTGTGAGCTGGAACCAACTCGATAGCACCTAGCAACAACAACAAACTCCTCAGGGATGGGGAGAGAATTCTGAAGAAGGGTAAACTGAGGCAGTCGTGGTGGCAAGACATGAGCAGCCTACACACCTATGCTCATGCTATTTGACCAACAGAACCATCACGCCCTTTCCAGCTTAACTTTGCCCAGACATCTGCGCAGAGACTGCTAAAATCATGGTGCTTGATTTTGTCAACAGGAACTAATATATTCCAGAAACAAGTTAAGAGAGATGAATCATGTATGTTGCTGATACGAAGCTGGATTTAAGATAGTGTTGCCCGCTAACCTAGCAGCATTCTCACTTTATTTGTGCCTATATATTTGGAAAAAAGAAAAAGGTGGGGGCCTACACCCAAGTTTACTTTTTTAAAACTAAATAACGTTGCCTTGTGGCACTCATATTGTATCTATTACACATTTCACTTCAAAACCTCATCTCCCCTAAACCCTCTTCAATGCGTTTGAAGTAGCACAGCCAAAGGAAAGGAATTTTCTATTTAACTAGAGCACTGACATTCTGTTACACAATTCGATCTTGTCTATTTACCTGCTCTCAAAAACACAAGACACTAAACACAAAATGCTGAATGCGTTGAGTCTGCAGTGCCATAGGTATCTGAATGCATCTGTAGCTTCCCTCTCACTCATCAGTGTAATTGTTGCCATGTTATTCCATTTTTTGATTAGTCTAGTCCCTCAAGCTCAATGCTTTTTTCTGGCCCAACGTTCTTCTGCTGGTTGTCATGGTGACTGAATTGTTAGAAAGGAGAAAGGCTCTGTTGTCTGTCATTGTTCTGTTGTGGTTTAGGTAACGCAGGAGGCAACACAAGTGAAGTGGATGGACCTTTTTTGCTCTGCATCATTTCATAGTATTGAAAAATCTCACATAAAAAAGGAGCAAATAGGCCCAACCAAGGAAATAACCAAGCTCTTTCTAAAGGAAAATGCACATTATTATAAAGAGGCAAAATGGCACTAATGATGAACTGAGTAATCTATGAAAAATGCTGCTGAATATTACATTTATTACTAGAACAATTGTTGCAACTTAAACATCACATACAATACCTACCATTTTGCAATTTAGAGTAAGTATAGTTTTTAACTATACAATTGTTGCATCGACTCTTTGATTTCTTAAGACTGTGCTGCTTTAACCTTCTGTTCTGTTTAACCTAAGGGCATCATGGTGGAAGTTAAGATTGAGGCAGAATGAAGAACTGGGCAAATTTTCTTTTGGTGGTAAGACAGTGTTAGGGTCAATTTCTACTTTGGGAATGTAGAAATTATTATTATTTTTTTTTAAGATTAGAGCAGACTACAGAGATGGATTTGAGTCCAATTTTTAGGAAAAAAATGTTTTTGAAGCTAACCAAAATAAATATAATATTTACAATCTCTCCTCAGTTTGTTTTTTCAATTTTTCTGATTTTCTTAACCAAAAAGTAAAGGGATACATTATAAATATATGATAAGTGAAGGAGTAGATCTTAAACAAAGACCAAATTAATACTGGCTCCTTGGAAACTCTATGGGGCAGTTCTACTCTGTCCTATAGGGTCGCTATGAGTTGGAATCGACTCTACGGCAGCGGTTTGTGGTTTATAAAAACTGCTCTAAATCTTCTTCAATTATTGCATTGGTAGACATATACCTGCCCTAATCTGCCTTAATCAACAATTACTTTCGTTAGTACTGGTATAATTTTTTGTTTTATTTGATTTTAGAATGATTTAATTTTTAATTTAGCTGTTTCATTTAATTATTTTTAATGATACAAAATTTTAAGTAGGTCACATTTGGTAAAATATGATCCATATACAGAAAGATTAAAAGGTATACTATGAAAAGCTTTTCTCCCACTCCCCAAATCCATCTGTCCAGTTCTCTCTTAATCCTCCACCTATAACACTCTTGTATAATTTTCCAGAATTTCTTTATGCAAATATTATAAAATATTACTATAGAGAATCTTAATTTACCTCTTGTATAATTTGTTTATACATAAGTGGTAGCATACTATGCACACTTTTCTGTATCTTTTCACTTAAGACTGTATCTTGATAGTCTTTCCATATTAGAACATGGAGATCTTCCTTCTTCCTGTTCTTGTTTTTACAACAGCATAGTATTCCATCATACTATAATTTATTTAATGAATCCCTATTGATGGACATTTGGGTTGTTCTCTGTATTTTGCTTCTATAATGAATAACCTTGTGCATTTGTCATCCCTCATATACGCAAATATATCTGAAGGATAAATTCCCACAAGTCAAATTGCTGGGTCAAAGAGTATTGCATTTGTAATTTTAATGAAAATTGTTGGAGTACCCCCTGTAGGGGTTATTCCCATCAACAGTGTTTGAAAGTACCTGCTTCCTCATACTTTGCCAACAAAGAATAATATCAAACTTGAAACTCTGCCAACTGACAGGTGAAAAATAGTACCACTTTATAGTTTTCATTCAAATGTCTGTTATTATGTGAGGTTAAATATCTTTTCATGTTGTATAGCTATTCGTATTTATTTTCCCATTAACCATTTCTTCAGATACTTTGCCCATACTTCTTTCGGGGTGTTGGTAATTTTCTTATTGATTTCTAAGAGCTCTTTATGTATTTGCGAAATTTACCCTTTGTGTTACACGTTGCAAATATCTTTTCCCCAATTTATTATTTGTCTTTGGACTTTGCTTATGGGATTCTTTTTCCATGCAGAAATTCTGACTTTATTGTAGTCACCCCCCCCCAAAAAAAAAAAAAACCCAATGCCATGGAGTCAATTCCGACTCATAGCGACCCTATAGGCCAGAGTAGAACTGCCCCATAGAGCTTCCAAGGATATGTCAATATTTACTTTTACATTTGACTTTTGTCTCCCTTCTCCACTCCAAGCCTATAATGAAACTCTCCCATGCATTTTTGCAGTACTTGTATGGTGGTTTCTTCTCTTTATTTTTTACATTTAATATTTTATTATATATAAGTTTTATCCTTGAGCAGGGTAAGAGGTAGGAATCCAACTTTAGATTTTTTTCCTGACAGCTACTCAGTTATCCAATCATCAATTATTGAACAGTCAATCTTTTCCCCCACTAACTTGAGATGCTCCCTTTACCAGACACCAAAGTCTATTGTGTTTTTGGTCCATTTCTGGACTTTCTTTTCCATTCCCTATCTGTCTATTTAGGCATGGAGTAGTAGTACATTCAACATAACGAATCCAATGAACAGGAAACTCCAAGAACTGGACTTAGTTTATGAATGCTCTTAATATATCAGTATTGTCACAAAACAATATTTTGCCATATTTAGCCACTGCTCATGATAACTCATCATCCAAACATATACTTCTTGGCTGCTCCCGCGGGAGGTATATCCATTATTCCGTTGAACCAGATTTGGTGTCGCTCAAGCTCTGGGAAAACACAGCTAAGACATCACCAATTTTGCAATTAAAACCCTAGAATGTATATGGCAGAGGGCTGTTTTCCCTTTCTGAATGTGCCTTTAAGGGTACGATTTGTGGGGTGTTCACAAGCCTCAGAGCGCATTCCTTTCAGCATCTCAAGTCGTTTACAGCAACAGAAATCTGGGAAACACGCTGCTCTCGCTTTCTGAGGGTGCACCACGATGACTTAAAGCCTAGCCATTAAAGAGCATTTGAAAGGGCACTTACTATTCAGTACCCGGTAAACATATATTTTGATTTTCTTTCATACTGTTTAATGGCATAATATTCAGCAAGGATCTGTGGAAAACAGCTAGCAATCACAACAGACATACTCCAAAAAGAAGTGCAGCACTTCCTAGATTGGGCTGCGCGCCCTCCCCACGGCGGAAGGGCTGCGGCGACTTCATCTTCGCGCCAAATATTCACGAGCTTGTTGTCTGTTATCGGTTTAATGTAGAACATTCGCACAGATTGAAGTTGATTTTCCGTGATGGCCTATAAATAATGCTCTTTGACTGCGATCTTGAGGCTTTCGAGATCCGTTTGCCCGCTTCCACCCCTCCTTCTTAGCAAGCCTTTCGACAGTGGGGAGAAGATTAATGTCCTCACAACAAAAGATGACTTTTGGAGCAGAACCTACCCAATAATCAGAAGTGGCAAGTAAAAGAGGGCAGATGGTGACCTCTCTCAGTGGCATGAACAAGAAGCTGGAGGAGCCATTCCTTTTGCTTCGGAAGTGCCCGAACCACTCATTGTAGGAAGCGTTTGGCTACCGATCGCTTCTCTGAGACCCATTATCAACCGCGAGCAAAACGGAAAGCTCACCCCTCCCTCCCCAATTAGTTCAGATTGCAGTCGACCTTCGAAGATATCCATTGCAGGGGTGTTTTTCTGGTGACGATGCTGTGAAAATAATTTTCTTTTTGAAGGGCTTTCTTTCTATTCTCTCCCCATGGCAACTTTTGAAAATTTGCTGAAACGCACACACGCACACCAACCTCTCATGCTATCCACAAGTTCTCTAGGTGAGTGGGAGCAAATGGCCGCCGATCAAAGAGGCGCACCCGGGACAATTGCACAGTTGTGATCATTTGGAGATTTCACGCGGACTCTCTCTACTGCCCGCATTGAGCTGTTAGAATTTTTTTTTTTTTTTTAAGTACACAGTGAGACAAGGTAGGTTGAGACAAAGTTTTTTTCTAAGCCAGGAGTCGTTTTGTTTCAACAGCTTTTCCAAACAAGAGAAATTTCTTATGGCGTCACTACCTGCACAGCAATGAAAGAAAGCAAGCTACAGCGCCCATATCTTCAGGGCATCTGTGCATTTGTTATCGGACTGAATGCAGTAACTGGCAGTAGAAGATGAAAGGAAAGCACGTTTGTGAAAAGGAGAGTGAATGCATGGAACAGATTTGTACCAAAGGGTGGAGGGAATCAGGACTGCTGGGATGTGCGGGTACTAATCATAGCACCCGAGTCTGGGGAAGACTCATTATATCCACAGAAACCTCCCCCAAATAGATGCACATCTTATTGGCCCAGGGTGCTGAAGAAATCAAGCACACTTCACATTTTTTTGGTATGCACTTGCCTCACTTTAAATATCCTAACTTCCCATTGATGTCCCTTTTCTGGGGACCCTGATTTAAAATGTTCTTTAAATTAGGTATAAATAGAGAAGAAAGCAAAAACTACAGCACACTTCAGTATAGTATAATTTCTGGGAGAGGAAAAAAAATGGCTGTTTCTATTTTATCTCTTCTGCCTCAACACAAAAGTGTCATGCCGAGAATTATGCTGGGGCTGGGATTTAATGGCCATGCCAGGAATTGGAAGCAGCATCTGTGGACCAGAATTTAAATCCCATGGATGGTTTTTCTTGATGCTTTTATAGAGCATGAATGAGGATGTAATTTAAAAATAAGCCATGCATCCTATTTAAAAAAGATAAGAAGGAGCTGGATGTGTGTAAATGTTTGGATTAAATATGACCAAGGACTGTACAGTATTTAAATGGCTTGGCACTTTGAAAATGATGGAATCAGGCTTCATAATGGTGCAGACATCTACCTAATGGAACTAAATTTGCAATATAGGTGCATAGTGGAAAAGAAGGGCAGACAAGTGGCACTGAGAATCTAAGTGAGACTGCACCAAAGAACGAAGCATATTGAGTTTAATGATTGACCTTATCGGAGGCTTTCTGCTCTGGCCATGAGGATGGAAATTATCCTATTATTGTAAGCAGGTGGATCATTTTAATAATGCACCCTAGCCTTTCACATTTTTATTTAACTTTATATTAAATTGAACAATTTCAGTAACCAACCACCTACTCCTTAAAGGAAACAGAAACCAATGCCCAGAAATATTTTCTGCAAAGCTTTATATATTTTTTTCTTTCCAGAGACACACTTTCAGCTCTGCCAAACTGTAATGCTTTGGCTTCCATTTGGATATAGCTGGGGCGTCATGGAAGTTTCTCTAAATTCCTTCAAATCCGGAGGAGCTGAAGGAGATTGGAGAAGGCTGTGCTGCTCTTAATGACTCTGCGCGGATCAGCATCTTTGGAATTCTGATTGTGACACTGTCACCCTCTTGATAGCCCCTGCTACAAGGAGCAGCAGATGAGCCATAATCAAATGTTTTCTGAATTCATCCCCAGCACAACTCTCCCCTTAAACCAAAATTAGGCAGTGAAGTAATATTTGTTTAGAAACACTTACCAGGCACCTGCTTAATGCTGTAAATGCTATCCTGGCAAAGCCTTCTCACACAAAGGCAATATTTCACTGGAAGGTCAGAATCTGCAACTACTGAAAGAAATGGAGCTGTTTCAGCCTCACCAACAAAGGCTTCTGTCTCAGCCCCCATTCCACTCTTTTTTTGTTTTGTTTTGTTTCCTTTCAGCATATTTTAGGAACTAATCAGCCTTATAAAAGGTACCACTGTTAATCTACTGTTTGTCTTGGTCTACATTGCAGCTCCTTAAAAGATAGAGTGCAAACAAAACGAGAATTAAGGTCATTCCATTTAAATCCTTCAGAGAGGAAGACAAGGGCTAAGTTATTGCTGAGGACTACAGAGATGAGGGCTGGAGGAATCCAGGATGGAAGAAAAAAAAAAAAAAAGAAAGAAAACACCCACATTGTTATTATTTGTCAGCCTCAGAGCAGCCCCCCCACCCCATCCCCTCCACCACCCCCCCATTCCCGTATTTGTGAAGGGATTACCCTCCCATCTTCAGAGATTAATGAGAAGCCCAGATAATTCCCTGGCCCACAGTCTACCCTGCTGCAAAGCACATTCTCCAGGAAGGTGGACCTGGGAGTGCCCTCACTCGGGGACACAGTGTGACATGGCTCACACCCCACAGCGTGACGTGATTCATCCTCCAGCTACTGCAGTTATACAAGCAAACAGCTGCAAACGGGTCCCATGCGTGCCTAGAAGCAAAACTGCACATTACGTGGTGGTAGCTGTGTACCTAAAATCGTAGCATGTATCTGATTTAAAGGGGAGAAGGGATCGAAAATAAAAATAACCCATGCAAAAGAATGGTAGTGACATGGACTACTGGCCCCTTTCCTTGACAATCCAGGTTGCTACACCACTGGTGGTATTGTTCTTAGTTGCTGTAAAGTTGATTCAGACTCATGGCGACCCCATGTGTTACAGTGTAGAACTGTTCCATAGGGTTTTCTTGGCTGTACAACTTTACAGAAGCAAGTTGCCAGGACTTTTCTTCTGTCGTACTGCTGTTTGGGTTCAAACCACGAACCTTTAGGTTAGTAGTTGAGAGCAAACCATTTGCACCACCTTGGAGACTTTGCAACCCCACTACCCATATTTTTATTTTTATTTTTTTATTGTACTTTAGATGAAGGTGGAAACCCTGGTGGCGTAGTGGTTAAGTACTATGGTTGCTAACTAAGAGGTTGGCGGTTCAAATCCACCAGGCGCTCCTTGGAAACTCTATGGGGCAGTTCTACTCTGTCCTGTAGGGTCACTATGAGTTGGAATCAACTCGAAGGCAGTGGGTTTTTGGTTTTAGATGAAGGTTTACAGAACAAACAAGTTTCTCGTTAAACAGTTAGTACACATATTGTTTTATGACACTAGTTAACAACCCCACGGCTTTTCAACATTCTCCCTTCTCAAACTTGGGTTCCCTATCACCAGCTTTCCTGTTCCTTCCTGCCTTCCAGTCCTTGCCGCTGGGCTGATGTGTCTCTTTAGCCTCATTTTGCTTTACAGGCCTGTCCAATCTTTGGCTGAACGGTGAACCTCGGGAATGACTTCATTACCAAGCGAAAAGGGTGTCTGGGGGCCTCTCAGGGTTTCTCCACCCTCTGTCAGGCCAGCAAGTCTGCTCTTTCTTTTTGAGTTAGAATTTCGTTCTACATTTTTCTCCAGCTCTGTCTGGGACCTTCTGTTGTGATCCCTGTCAGACCAGTCTGTGGTGGTAGCCAGGCACCGTCTAGTTGACTATCCATATTTTGAGACAGAAGTCAGTTGGAGTGTGCTTGAGTTTATTTGTTGCTGCCATTGGTGTCATTATGCTTCATTAAAGTATATTAGCTTTTCAAATTAAACAATGTGACAATGGGTTGATCTGTCTGAGTGAGGGATGTACCGTAAAGCTTTGTCTTTAAAGAAGAAAAGTTGGGAAGCAGAAATCGCCATCTTTAGCCAGCAGAGAGGCAGATTCTTCGAGTGGTCAGTGAATATGGTATTTTCTGTTTCTTTAGTGCTTAGCAAAGTTTGGCACATGTAAATGCTCAATAAATGTTGAACGAAGAAAAGTTTTGGAATTTTTGAAGGCTCTAATAATAATAGTAGTAATAAGATCAATAAGAATTGTTCATGTTTATTGAGGATTTACAATGGTATCTTGCAGTGGTACTAAGCTCTTCACTGACATCATCTCACTTAATCCTCACATCAACATCATGAAGTGAGTACTACTATTCTCCCCATTTTACAGACAAGAAACGCTAAGCTCAGAGAAGTTAGATCACTGGCCTGAGGTTACGTAAGTAATCAGTAGCAAAGCCAGGTTACGGGCCATACTGTCTTCTCTGGATCCTGTGTTGTTAACCATGATGCTGCACCCCCTCCACCCAAAGCAGCATGCCTTAGCTCGAGTTTAGGAAACACTCTGATTTTTCTGGCTTCAGCGCCATTTTATTAGATGAATAAGTTATCATCAGAGAAATTCAGGGTGCCACTTTTAGCCAGTGTATGAGATAAAAAAAAAAAAAAGGCCTTCACAGGGCATCAAATTCTTTCCTCAGCTTGCAAAAGAATTTAGCTACTCACATAATACATTGACAACTTTGGTGGTGCTATGTTGAAAGTCCTATGTGCACATCTCCAGAGAGGAGTGACTCTCCTTTTATGATGGGCTATTTGATACCCCCTAGTCACCACAGGAGGAGCTCTGGTGGCACAGTTGTTAAGCACTCAGCTAACTAAAAGGTTGGTGTCTCAAACCCACTAGCCACTCCTTGGGAGAAAGACATGGCAGTCTGTTGTGTAAAGATTTACAGCCTTGGAAACCCTATAGTGCAGTTCTGCTCTGTCCTACAGGGCAACTACGAGTCGGAATTGACTCGACAGCAATGAGTTACTGTAACACACAGAGAAACACACACTGACACACATACATATGCATGCACTGTGTCAGTTTTCCCAGGCAGGATAAGATCTAAGATCTGTTTGCAACACCCTTGGCATGTGGTAGATCTGCTTGGCTTTCTGCCGTATTTGATAACAATTGGCCTAGTTAAATCATTTCATTGTATGTTCACCCCTCTTTGGAAACAGAACAGAATTTAATTGTATTTTTTTTTTTTTTTTTTTTTTTTTTATAATAACTTTTATTAAGCTTCAAGTGAACGTTTACAAATCCAATCAGTCTGTCACATATAAGTTTACATACATCTCACTCCCTACTCCCACTTACTCTCCCCGTCTTGAGTCAGCCCTTTCAGTCTCTCCTTTCTTGACAATTTTGCCGGCTTCCCTCTCTCTCTAGCCTCCCATCCCCCCTCCAGACAAGAGTTGCCAACACAATCTCAAGTGTACACCTGATATAATTAGCTCACTCTTCATCAGCGTCTCTCTCCCACCCGCTGACCAGTCCCTTTCATGTCTGATGAGTTGTCTTCAGGGATGGTTCCTGTCCTGTGTCAACAGAAGGTCTGGAGAGCATGACCGCCGGGATTCCTCCAGTCTCAGTCAGACCATTAAGTTTGGTCTTCTTATGAGAATTTGGGGTCTGCATCCCACTGCTCTCCTGCTCCCTCAGGGGTCCTCTGCTGAGCTCCCTGTCAGGGCAGTCATCGATTGTGGCCGGGCACCAACTAGTTCTTCTGGTCTCAGGATGATGTAGGTCTCTGGTTCATGTGGCCCTTTCTGTCTCTTGGGCTCTTAGTTGTCATGTGGGCTTGGTGTTCTTCATTTTCCTTTGCTCCAGGTGGGTTGAGACCAATTGCTGCATCTTAGATGGCTGCTTGTTAGCATTTAAGACCCCAGACGCCACATTTCAAAGTGGGATGCAGAATGATTTCATAATAGAATTATTTTGCCAAATGACTTAGAAGTCCCCGCAAACCATGTTCCCCAGACCCCTGCGCTTGCTCTGCTGAGCTTTGAAGCATTCATTTTATCCCGGAAACTTCTTTGCTTTTGGTCCAGTCCAATTGAGCTGACCTTCCATGTATTGAGTGTTGTCTTTCCCTTCACCTAAAGCAGTTCTTATCTACTGATTAATCAATAAAAAAACCCTCTCCCACCCTCCCTCCCTCCCCCCCTCGTAACCACAAAAGTATGTGTTCTTCTCAGGTTTACTATTTCTCAAGATCTTATAATAGTGGTCTTATACAGTATTTGTCCTTTTGCCTCTGACTCATTTCGCTCAGCATAATGCCTTCCAGGTTCCTCCATGTTATGAAATGTTTCAGAGATTCGTCACTGTTCTTTATCGATGCGTAGTATTCCATTGTGTGAATATACCACAATTTATTTACCCATTCATCCGTTGATGGGCACCTTGGTTGCTTCCAACTTTTTGCTATTGTAAACAGAGCTGCAATAAACATGGGTGTGCATATATCTGTTTGTATGAAGGCTCTTGTATCTCTAGGGTATATTCCGAGGAGTGGGATTTCTGGGTTGTATGGTAGTTCTATTTCTAACTGTTTAAGATAACGCCAGATAGATTTCCAAAGTGGTTGTACCATTTTACATTCCCACCAGCAGTGTATGAGAGTTCCAATCTCTCCGCAGCCTCTCCAACATTTATTATTTTGTGTTTTTTGGATTAATGCCAGCCTTGCTGGTGTGAGATGGAATCTCATCGTAGTTTTAATTTGCATTTCTCTAATGGCTAATGATCGAGAGCATTTTCTCATGTATCTGTTGGCTGCCTGAATATCTTCTTTAGAGAAATGTGTGTTCATATCCTTTGCCCACTTCTTGATTGGGTTGTTTGTCTTTTTGTGGTTGAGTTTTGACAGAATCATGTAGATTTTAGAGATCAGGCGCTGGTCGGAGATGTCATAGCTGAAAATTCTTTCCCAATCTGTAGGTGGTCTTTTTACTCTTTTGGTGAAGTCTTTAGATGAGCATAGGTGTTTGATTTTTAGGAGCTCCCAGTTATCGGGTTTCTCTTCATCATTTTTGGTAATGTTTTGTATTCTGTTTATACCTTGTATTAGGGCTCCTAGGGTTGTCCCAATTTTTTCTTCCATGATCTTTATCGTTTTAGTCTTTATGTTTAGGTCTTTGATCCACTTGGAGTTAGTTTTTGTGCATGGTGTGAGGTATGGGTCCTGTTTCATTTTTTTGCAAATGGATATCCAGTTATGCCAGCACCATTTGTTAAAAAGGCTGTCTTTTCCCCAGTTAATTGACACTGGTCCTTTGTCAAATATCAGCTGCTCATACGTGGATGGATCTATGTCTGGGTTCTCAATTCTGTTCCATTGGTCTATGTGTCTGTTGTTGTACCAATACCAGGCTGTTTTGACTACTGTGGCTGTATAATAGGTTCTGAAGTCAGGTAAGGTGAGGCCTCCCACTTTCTTCTTCTTTTTCAGTAGTGCTTTGCTTATCCGGGGCTTCTTTCCCTTCCATATGAAATTGGTGATTTGTTTCTCTATCCCCTTAAAATATGACATTGGAATTTGGATCGGAAGTGCGTTAAATGTATAGATGGCTTTTGGTAGAATAGACATTTTTACTATGTTAAGTCTTCCTATCCATGAGCAAGGTATGTTTTTCCACTTAAGTATGTCCTTTTGAATTTCTTGTAGTAGAGCTTTGTAGTTTTCTTTGTATAGGTCTTTTACATCCTTGGTAAGATTTATTCCTAAGTATCTTATCTTCTTGGGGGCTACCGTGAATGGTATTGATTTGGTTATTTCCTCTTCGGTGTTCTTTTTGTTGATGTAGAGGAATCCAAGTGATTTTTGTATGTTTATTTTATAACCTGAGACTCTGCCAAACTCTTCTATTAGTTTCAGTAGTTTTCTGGAGGATTCCTTAGGGTTTTCTGTGTATATAATCATGTCATCTGCAAATAGTGATAACTTTACTTCTTCCTTGCCAATCCGGATACCTTTTATTTCTTTGTCTAGCCTGATTGCCCTGGCTAAGACTTCCAACACGATGTTGAATAAGAGCGGTGATAAAGGGCATCCTTGTCTGGTTCCCGTTCTCAAGGGAAATGCTTTCAGGTTCTCTCCATTTAGAGTGATATTGGCTGTTGGCTTTGCATAGATGCCCTTTATTATGTTGAGGAATTTTCCTTCAATTCCTATTTTGGTAAGAGTTTTTATCATAAATGGGTGTTGGACTTTGTCAAATGCCTTTTCTGCATCAATTGATAAGATCATGTGGTTTTTGTCTTTTGTTTTATTTATGTGATGGATTACATTAATGGTTTTTCTGATATTAAACCAGCCTTGCATACCTGGTATAAATCCCACTTGATCAGGGTGAATTATTTTTTTGATGTGTTGTTGGATTCTATTGGCTAGAATTTTGTTGAGGATTTTTGCATCAATGTTCATGAGGGATATAGGTCTTTAATTGTATTTTTAAAGCCTTAACAAATCACCGTGTGATTTAAATTAGAATAAAGACAAACGTTGTGATCATTTGGAAATTCTGACATTTTCAGCTCTGCAAGAGTGTTTGTCCAGAGACTCTTACCTTCTCCCTTGGCCATTGGGATGCCCAGTTGTAAGCATATTGATCACTCAGTCACGCCTGTAAGATTCATAATCCAAGACTAACTGAGCTGAAAAACCAAACTTAAAATTATGGTTTCTTCTTGAATAATCCCAAAATCTCATTTTAGCAAATAATCTGATTTATTCCCCTTTTAAACTCTGTTAGCTTACAAGCTAGGTCAAAGTGGACTTATTTAATAACTTTCCTTTTTCTGAGGAAAGTGCTGGAAAGCACTATGGTGATCAAAAGAGAGAGAAGGAAAAATAACTAGTAATAAAAATCTATAAATAAGATAGTAAGTTTCTAAATCAGTAATAGCAAACTATTATTTCCCAGAAATAAAAGTTAAGGGACACTTGTTATTATTTTAAAGTATATGTTTGTGGAGCCATGCAATCATACATAGCATGATTGTCTAGTTGATCTTATCATAGGTTGTAGTACACTGTCCCTTCCAAATAAAATATAGCAATATAGGAGTCATAGAAAGAATTGAGAGGGTGTTCCCATTTGAAGAATTTCTGGCAGCCCCATATAACCCTATTAGAAAAACTTTGAATTACAGCTGGCATTTACCTCTACTAATTGCAGGGCATGGTGTTTGTTTAGGACCTTGGAAAGCCAATTTCATGTGAAATAATTCTTGTAGCATTTTCATACAATGAGCATCAGGTTTTCTAGAGTGAGAAACCAGATCCCACCACCAGAACGAGCGTGTTCCATCTTTCTCTTTCACTTTCCAAGGTAACACTACAGACTCTGGCATGAGTTTACAGTGATGATGGCTTATCTCGTTCATTCCATAGTCACAAAGGGAGTTAGTTTTCATTTTGCAGTAAAATTCATCAGGCTAATCATTAGATGAGGTCCCAGGGTATTCCTGCTGGACAAAGGCAGTCCCTCCGAGAGGTAATTTGGCTCTTATCAAATACGAAAAAAAAATATGTTGACATGATAATACAATAGCCTCCTCTACTGGAAAATTTTCCTTTAGTGGAAAATTTCATTTCTGAAGAAAACAGAAAAGATTCTTTTACCCTATTTCCCTATCCAAAAGAAGACAACAACAACAACACAATATAGTAAGTTGAACTTCTGTTTATGATTCCAAGATACCAGTGTTATTTAAATAGCACATTTAGAAAATTTTGCATTGTCAGAAAACGACTAGCAAAAATTTTTAAAGAAATTATTCCCAAGGCAAGACGAGCTCCAGACACCAGTAAAATTACAGAGAACAATACTTTGGGAGCTATTAAGTTAGTACTTTATGGTATCAATATTCATTTCTTTTTAAAATAAGCCTGTAAAATGCATCGCTATATATGAAACTGACAGTGTTTTCATTATTAAAAGATTTCCAAAGGACAAAATGGTTACATAACAATTAATCCCTGCACAGCTGTATGCTGTTTGCTTTGTGAATGACAAGCAACTGACTACATGTAAATGAATGTATGCCTCCAGGGAAGCATGGATCAAGATGGCAGACTGAACACATGCATCTACTCCTGGCCCCAACCTCTGAAGAGCCAGATATTTTAAAAGAATAAATTTATGAGTATACTAAAAAGAAAAAAAAGTTTCTACCAGCAGACGAGAGATTGTAAAGAATCCTAGCAGATATAAAAGTAAACAAACAAAAAACTAAATCCGTTGCCATCAAATCGACTTCAATTCTTAGTGACCCTATAGGACAAAGTAGAGCTGCCTC
This sequence comes from Elephas maximus indicus, assembly GCF_024166365.1. Taxonomy (NCBI): domain Eukaryota; kingdom Metazoa; phylum Chordata; class Mammalia; order Proboscidea; family Elephantidae; genus Elephas; species Elephas maximus. The sequence goes on along the minus strand of NC_064828.1, from coordinate 48,544,859 downwards.
ATGGGGTTTCCAAGGAGCAGTTTGTGAACTCAAACTGCCGATCTTTTGGTTAGCCACTGACCTCTTAACAAAGCAAAAGGTATGGTATTGATGAGAACAAGACCAAAGCGGGGTGTTGGGGGGACACACACAGCCCAGACCTGGAGCAGGAGAGCAGTACACATCCAGAGCAGTCCTCTTAACATATACAAAGAGTAGGCCCTTGGAGGGGTCTGCAGGGAGGTGACTCACTAAAGAACTGTACTTGAAGCAGCAAAGCTTGGCAGGTGACCCCTTTCCTCTTGTTTATACAGAGTTGCTGGCAGGAATTGCCTTTGACCCTTGGATTTTAACTCTAGAATGGCTCTATCAAGAAATACCCTGCCTGTGAGCTCCCTGTGTGGGTGCGAGACCCTGAAAGAGAAGAAACGTAGAACTTAAGTAACTCTAGACCTTTGGCAGTTCTACTCTGTCCTATAGGGTTGCTATGAGTTGGAATCGACTCGACAGCAGTGGGTTTAGACCTTTGGAACAGACAGGGAAGGGAGAGATGTGACAGGGAAGCACCTCTGCCCAACAGGGCAAATACACTGGGATACCTCAGCATCTGCAGTACAAACGATTAACGTGCTTGGCTGTTAATTGACAGGTTGGAGTTTTGAGTCCACCCAGAGCTACCTCAGAAGAAAGGCCTAGTGATCTACTTCTGAAAAAAAGGGAGGTAGGTGCTTCCCTGCCACATTTCTCCCTTCCCTGTCTGTTCTAAAGGTCTAGGGTTACTTAAGTTCTACCTTCTGAAAAATCGGTCATTGAAAATCCTATGGAGCACAGTTCTATTCCAACACACATGAGGTCACCATGAGTCAGAAGAGACTACAGGGCGATTGGTTATTTTGGCAGTAGGGAGTGGTCGAAGCGGCTAGTCCATAGCCTGCTCTTCCAAGTCCACGCACCTCAAATGAAGGCTACCAGTCACAGTCAGGGAGACGGCAATACATATGGGAAGTGGATGAATGCTGCTTCAGAGACCTGTATAAGCTTTCTGTAGTAATGAACCTAGCCTTTCTGACATTATTTATATTAAATGAAGAGCTGAAGTAACAGCATTTAATCACAATAGCAAGAATGACAAAAGGCAATTGGCAAAATAATACATTATGAAATCATTCTGCATCCCACTTTGAAATGTGGCGTCTGGGGTCTTAAATGCTAACAAGCGGCCATCTAAGATGCATCAATTGGTCTCAACCCACCTGGATCAAAGGAGAATGAAGAACACCAAGGTCACACGATAACTATGAGCCCAAGAGACAGAAAGGGCCACATGAACCGGAGACTTACATCATCCTGAGACCAGAAGAACTAGATGGTGCCCGGCCACAACTGATGACTGCCCTGACAGGGAGCACAACAGAGAACTCCTGAGGGAGCAGGAGAATAGTAGGATGCAGACCCCAAATTCTCATAAAAAGACCAGACTTAATGGTCTGACTGAGACTAGAGGAATCCTGGCGGTCATGATCCCCAAACCTTCTGTTGGCCTAGGATAGGAACCATTCCCGAAGACAACTCATCAGACATGGATTGGACTGGACAATGGGTTGGAGAGAGATGCTGATGAAGAGTGAGCTATTTGTATCAGGTGGACACTTGAGACTGTGTTGGCTTCTCTTGTCTGGAGGGGAGATAGAAGGGTAGAGAGGGTTAGAAACTGGCAAAATTGTCACGAAAGGAGAGACTGGAAGGGCTGACTCATTAGGGGGAGAGTAAGTGGGAGTATGGAGTAAGGTGTATATAAGCCTATATGTGATAGACTGACTTGATTTGTAAACTTTCACTTAAAGCTCAATAAAAATTATTAAAAAGAATGACAAAAGGTTCTGTGAGTAAAAAAAAAAAATAGTTGCAGATAAGTAAGGGAATGGAAGAAAAGTGAAAAAAAATTCTGATTAATATCTCCAAAAAGAATTAAGAGACTATTGCATCCATAAGACAAAAATAAGATACTATCTAGTACAATAAGACCAAAAGAAAGGAAGGAAAGAAGAGAGGGAGAGAGGGAGGAAGGAAAAGAAGGAAGGAGGAATGGAGGAAGAACGGAAGGAAGGGAGAGAGAAAGAAACAAATTGAGATACACCTACCTGAAAGGAAGACATAGAACTGTCATTTGTAGATATACAATCATCTACCCAGACATGCAAAGGAGTCAACTGAAACATTACTAAAATTAGTAAAATAGTTTAGTAAGGCAGCTGACATAAGATCAATAAACAAATCAATAGTTTTCTATACCCCAAGTGAGGAGGCACTGTTGTTTGTCTGACCTAATACCCATTAGTATTCCCTTCCTCCTGTATTGTCTTCCACTCGAAGGTGGCCATGTGGCAGAGTTCTGGCTAGTAAAAAGTGGCCCAAGTCACCTGTGGAGACTTTTGCATTCCTGATACTGATTCACAACTTTCCCTTCGCTGTCTCCTTGTTGGAATGCCGACATAAGCCTAGAGCTCCAACAAGTATCTTTTGAAGATGAGACCACAGAGGCAAAAGAATAGAATCACAGAGACACAAACCCTGTTGTCATCAAATTGCTAAGCCAACACTGGCAGCCAGTTAACTTTTGGACTTTTTGTTATGTGAATAAAATAAAATCCTGTTTTCTTAAGCCACAGTTGGGTTTTCTGTTGCTTAAGCAAAACACATTCCTAACTGATACATAAGCAATTACCAATTAGAAAATCTAGTGAGAAAAACATTTCACACACAAAAGAAGCTAAAATTTTAAGAATAAAAATAAATAAATGCAAGACTTATATGAAGAAAACTAAAAAAAAAAAAAGCCTTAAATAATTAATAGACTATGTTTGTGAATGGAAACACTTCCTATTATAAGTATTCTAATCTATAATCGATCGTAATATAAGTTGAAATTCCAGTAGGATCTTTCATGGAACTTGACCAGATGATTCCAAAAGGCAAGAAAATAGGCAAGAATAAACATTCAAAATTTTTGGAGAAGCAGAAAAATGAATCCTTGTCCTATAAGATATCAAACATACTACGAAGCGCTATCATTGAAAATAGAATAAACTTAACCCAGGGATAGACAAATATATTAATGAAACAAATAGAAAATCTGAAAATAGATTTTTGTGTATATGTATACAGTGCTGGGAAATTCAAGTATTCTTTTTATAAGAATAAAGTTCGAGTATGGTATTTTTTTTTTATGGTATTACATCACATACATAAATAAATTTTTGATGGAATAAAGAGCTAAATATAATAATAAAACCTATAAAGAATTAGAATAAAGTCAATGAGAATTTTTTAAAAAGTTTTATAAAGGTAAAGCATGGCAGATATGATTGTCACAAAGACAATAAACAAACTTAAAACACAAGCTGAAGCCTGGAAGAAAACATTTTCAATATATTCAGCAGAAAAAGGATCAATATCCACAATTATAAGGAGTTTTTACAAATTAATAAAATGACAAACTCAATACGAAAATGTACAAAGGTTATAAACAATCATGACAAGAATGAAGAAATTCAAATAGCTAAAATACATAGAGAGATAGATAGATGATAGGTAGATAGATAGATGGATAGATAGATGTTCAATCTCTTAATAATTAGGAAAACGAAAATTTAAAAACTAGTTTTTGCCATCTGACAAGCAAAAGGTGGAAAGCATGTTAATAATACAGTTAGCAAGGGATAGAGAAATGGATACTCATATGCAATCAATGAAAGTGAATGGATATAACATTTTTGGGGGAGGCAAACTGAGGTATCTATCCATATTGAAAATGTACATACATTTGATCCAGCAATGCCATAAATTCTCTTTTAGCTCTATTACTCATCTTATCTTCACAGTCAATGTCCTTGAAAGAATATTTTACAGCAAGGGGTGGAATCAGCTCATATCCAACCTTTGACTTTTAGTAATGTGGCGTATTACTCTCACCCTACCCCCAATTCCACCAAAACTCTTCTGGTGGGAGTCATCAATAACTTCCTAATTGTCATATACAATAGAATTTTTTAAGTATTTGTCCTTGAAATATATGATGTTGTAGACTGTTTCTTCCTGAAATTATTTCTTTTGTGGACTTCTAAGACTCTTTCCCCTTGTTCTTCCTTCTAGCTCTCAGTCCCCTTTGTTCACTCTTCTCTCTCTGAATGATCCTTCAAAGTTGATGTTCCCCCCGGATATTTTGCCTGGCCTTCTCATGATTTTCTTGGATGAACTCAACCTACAGCTTTAATTTCTACTTACCTGCTCAAGAATCTAAAATAACGAATAACTTCAGCCCATACCCATACCCCACTCCCCACACACAATAGACTCTAAAAAAAAAAAACTTGTTGCTGTCAAATTGATTCCAACTCATAGCAACTCTAGAGGACAGAGTAGAACTTCCCCACAGGGTTTCCAAGCAGTGGCTGGTGGGTTCAAACTGCTGACCACTGTGCCACCAGGACTCTAGTTCCTTATTTATAACTGCCTTCTAACATGTCCACCAGGATATTCCATGGGTATTCCAACAATCTCAATAACATGATCCTCTCTCTATGCTCTGTCTTGAAGAAAGGTCTACTGTCCACCCAGGTAACATAGCTAGAATCCTGGGAGTCATCTAAGACTCTTGTCCGTCCCTCACCTCCCATATTTAATCTGTCATCATGTTCTATAGATTCTTATTTACACCTCTCATACCCACCTATTGCTATCTAGACTGTTATTGCATTAGTTTATGCCCTCATCATCTATTTAAGAGGTTTTTAACCTGGAATTCATGGACTATCATGGATCCATGGATGGAATGCAGAAAGGATGCATATATGATTCTAAAAAGGAATCTGAGGCCCAACAAAGTTTGAGAACAATCAGCTTATTCTAACTGTTGTTATCATCTGCTGATTACTCTTCCTGCTTCTAGTCTCACTCTTCTGATCTGTCCTCCATCCTGCTGCCATAATGTCTTTTCAAAATATAAATCTGATCAAGGTCCTCCTATTTAAAGATGCTGTACTATCTTACAATTTTGAGAAAAAATCCAAACCCATCTGAAATGCCCTCTGTGAGTTTGTTCCTGTCAATCTCTGTCGCCTTTTCTGTCTTAATTGTCTTTCCTTCTTATATCGCAACTCCAACGCATAATAAATATTTAATAGTTAAATTGCCCCTAATGCCCTGCTTTACCTTTGCTCACATTGTCTTCCTCGCCTGGATGCTCTTCTTCATGAAACCTTTCCTGTGCTCCCTTTGCCTCCAAGTCCATCACACCATCCAGCCCAGGTAGGACTGACCACTTCTTCCTCTGCACACAGAGACTTATCATAATCCCTATATTCCCCCATGGTACTTGCTTAAAGGTCAGTTCACGTGTTGAAATGTACACTTTCTAAGTGCAAGGTCAGTGTCTTGAATGTCTTGTCCCCTCCAGCAAGTAAGACAGTGCTTGGTCCGTAAGAACACCACTTTTTAAATGTCGATCAAATTTAAGGGGGATACAGTCTGATTTTTATCACCATCATCTCCCTTTTATATGTTCAAAAAAAAAAAAAAAAGAGGGTTGGAGAGAGAAAGAGCATTTTAGAATGTGATTGGAAATATTTACTAGATATAAACAATATCACATCCTCATTGCAAAGGCTCAGAATTCTAAAATAATGTAAAACAAAGAAGAAAGATGATAAAGGAATTTTCAGCTTTTTCTAGGAGCTCAGCATAGCTTTCTATTGCCCTTCCTTCAAATATTCATATTATGAGATTCATTTCTCATAACCTTTGAGTAATATTCAAAGGTGTACTAGCCTGAGATCTCTACTAGAAAGTAGAGTCAAGACATCAGTGTTTTGAGTTGACAGACTAACTGAAGATTAAAAAAATTCTGTGGAGCCAATCCCAACTCATGGCAACCCCTGTGTGTCAGAATAGGCCTGTGCTCCATAGGATTTTCAGTGGCTGATTCTTGAGAAGTAAGTAACTAGGCCTTTCTTCCAAGGTGCCTCTGGGTGGACTTGAACCGCCAACTTTTTGGTTAGCAGCCAGCATGTTAACTGTTTGCACCACCCAGGGACTCCCAACTGAAGATTAGAGAATAAAAAAATAGGAATAAAATAGCCAGCTTTTATATTAAAGGTACATAAAAACGAAAGAGCAAATTTTGACTCTAAGATTCTGACACATCGCAGGCAAAATCATCATGTTATCAAAATTCCTTTACACATCAATCTTGAAAGATAATGAGGACTTTGCAAGAACATGTATCCTTATGTTGCATTTGTGTCTGATCAAATGTTGAAGGCAGGAAGGGAAAAGGAGAGAGATGAAAGAAAATATGCCATATACATAGCTGGGGACGGTGAGGTGGGGGAAAGAATTTCTAAAAACTACAGCAAGCTCTTGAAAAGGAAGTTTCCTACTTGCTTCAGTGAAATAACAATCTAGCATAAAGAAGGCATTATCATTGCATCATGCAAATATTGACTGACTTAGCTAATCAAGGGCTGTATATCAACAGCCTTTTTCCCCCCTGGAGTCTGCAGCGACAGCTTTGTGTACTCTGTGGTCTCTTGTGCCTGAGCCAACAACTGATAGAGTATTAGATCAAAGCCTTGATACACAGATGCCAGGCAATTTGGTATTAAACAAGCGATAAGAGTACAAAAGAAGTCTCAATGTACTTTCACCTCAATTTGAACAGCAAATAGTTAATTAGGTTGATAATAGATGTCAACATTTCATATGATGTCATGGTTCTAGAAGATGTAATGTCCCTCTCTTGAGATGAAAAACCATTTTGCTTTTTAAAAGAATTAAAGATGAATCCCATTTTATTATTTATGATGGTTCTTATTTGAAGCATTTGGTTAAACAGAGTTTTAGTTATTTCTTCAAGGATTTTTTTTTTTTTTTTTTGAAGGCACAGAATACCATTTTTACCTGCATAATTTAAGTGAAGTGTTTAAAAGGTGATGTGATGAACCGGTAAAGGTTTGCATTCGATGAAAATAATCAAGGCCTGAATTCATTAAGGATTGGGGAAATGCTGCTATTTCCAGATTTTTGAGGTTTCTTATGTGGGTGATTTATAAAATCTCTTACCCACTCATTCCAAAAAACAACAAAAAAATGATGTTATGAAATATGAAACAATTATATCTTCATGATATTTTGTATCTAAATGAAAAGTAAAATAACCAACTAGTTATTTTAAACAACTAAACCTAACATCAGAAAAATTGAGTGCATTAAAATATTTTTTCTATGTAAACATCCTACAAACAGGTCAAAGGTATGAAGTATATTTTTTTAGCTAAGAAATATATACTGATTATTAGAGAGATCCTATATTCTCCCAAGTCTCTAGTATCAGGTGTAAGGTAAATAATAAATGCCTTCTCAACCCAAATGAAGTATCAAATCCTCAGAGTAAAATTTAGAAGCTGTATTATTTGCACATGCAAAAACAAAAACTTTAAAAAACCCTCACAACCAGAACATGTTAGGAAAAATGAAAATCAACATCACAGACTTGTTCGGACTTGATCAAATAAGTTGAGTGTCACTGACTTTTGTGGGAACAACCACATAGTAAATCTCTGGAATACTACTTCCCTTTTCCAGATTTTATAATAAAATCAATGCATATTAACAGTGCCATCTACTGCTTAGCAGTGACACTACAGTGCCCCAAAGTGGCCCAATGAATCCAAGGTGGTTATTTTTATTTTCATTACGGACAACATCATTGGAAAGGTTCGTAATGCTGCTCTGAGAGCCCTACGAAATATGTTAAATGCATACACAGGGTCACTGGCTGACTGCTTTCTTCATATGTATATAAAAAAAGTCAGATTTGCTTCCAAATGGTGACTCATGGCAGCACTGGTATAGCAAAAAAGTATTGTACTAAAGGTTAGGAAAGCTGGGTTCTTATTTTTGTTCTACCGTTGTTTGACTTGGCTTTTTGGTTAGCCTTCACAAACATGCCTGGCATAATGCTTGTGAGGATTTTGATCATTAGGATTTCTTTCCTTCGGGGGGGAAAAAAAAATCCATCATGGACACCAGAATGAAGTTATCTGAATCACCTTAAACACTTTCCAGATACTTTTCAAGTTTACTGAGATTTCCTTTGTTGACAGCAGACGTAGTGATTTTGAGGCTCTCTAAAATGCAAATAAAATTACTTAGGTATTTAAAAATTATTTAGCTTATTTATCTTATTTGAAAACTAAGATATATGGAAAACCAGCTATGTATTTAGCCTAAAGGATTCCAGTATCTGGATAATTTAGTAAATATTTCTATTTGTTTGCAGACTTGTAGATAGAACTCAAACCCAGTAAGAATGGAAAAAATTTCCCGCATGAAATTCACATCTTAAAAGTATTTTAACATCAGTGTGTTCTACACCTCCTGACATGATGGACTGAGAAGAATAAAATGTCACTTACTATATTCCTGCCAAAATGCATAACCTGAATCCAATCATGAGGAAATATCAGACAAATCCAAATTAAGAAACTTTCTACAAAAAAGTGGCCTGTAACACTCAAAAGTGTCAAAGTCATGCAAGACAAAGAAAGACTGAGGAGTGTTCCAGATTCCAGGAGACTAAAGAGACATGACAACTAAACGCCATGTGTGATTCTGTATTGGATCCTGGAGCCGGGGGGAAATGACATAGAGAACATTACAGGAACAGCTGGAAAAATTTAAATATGGGCTGTATTATTGAACATACTGTGGACTGCCAGAAGAAAGAACACAAAAATCTTAGAAGAAATACAACCGCCATGCTCCTTAGAAGCAAGGGTTGCTAGACTTTGTCTTGCTTACTTTGGACGCGTCCTCAGGAAAGACCAATTACTAGGAAAGGACATCATGCTTGGTAATTAGGCAGTTTGACACAATAGCCGCAACAATGGACTCAAACATATCAACGACCATGAAGATGGCATAGGACTGGGGAATGTTCTATTGTTACACACAAAGTTGCCATGAATCAGAGCTGACTTGACAGCAACTAACGGCAACAACGTTAGATAATAGTAGTGCATCAATGTTGACTTTCTTGATTTATAATTTTATCACTGCTATGGAAGAAAACATCTTTGTACTTAGGAAATACACTCTGAAGTATATGGGGGTAAAGGGGTACAATGTCTGCAACTAACTCTCAAATGTTTCAGGACAAAAGTTACATACATTGGTGAGAGGGCATGGTAAATGAGGCAAAATGTCAACAGTTGGTGAAGCTGGATGAAGAGTAAAAGGAGCATTTTGGACTGTTTTTGTAACTTTTCTGAAAGTTTGAAATTATTTCAAAATAAAAATATTTTAAAAAAAGAAATAATAGGAGATACACTTTATTTGATTTTAAAGCATAAATTTTAAAGCTGAAAGAGACTGAAGAAAACCATTTAGCCCAAATGTTCACTTTATATATGAGGAAACTGTGACCTAAACACTTAACAGAATTTCTTAGGTTACAGAAACAAGAAAAGAACTTGAATCTCTTGGCTCCCCATCCAGCATTCTTCCCAGCAAATCACACTGGCTCTATAAAAAGGTGACATGTCACAGATGCCAAAGTGCCATTGTACTATTTAGGACATTGCTGCCAAATTCTTCCATGTACCTCATAGTACAAAACATTTGTCCTCAAACACATTGCGCCAGCAGCTTGCTGGGTGTGAAGAGGTGACAATGAAAAAGACCTAGTCCTTTCCTTCAGGGAACTCACAGATGAAGAGGGAGGTCATGGCGCATATATACCCCAAACTGTGGCCTTTGATCTTATTTTAAACCTGAAATTACATGTAAAGGGGTCAAGCCTTGGGTTAACAAAACAGTTACAGGTATTTTCTATAGATAGTACATTTTGTTGTTTTTTATGTCTTTTGTTCCAAGATAAAAGATGATAGAGTCAAAGCAAATGCTGGGGCTCTTAGAATCCAACATTAACACCCCTCTCCAGGCTATAGGTTTTTCTTATACTGTACAATCAAAGCTCATTAGAAGATAAGATGAGTAAGTCTATTTTCTACATTAAAGTGCCAGCAGTTACAGAGAAAGAAGAGAGAAGGGAGAAAGAAAGGGGGGGGGGGGGAATGCATCAAGAAATAAGTAAGATAGTCCTTTTAAGTAATCCACATAGTTTAATTTTTGTAAAACTTGCTGATTAAACAGTGAGTCATAAATAAAGAAAATACATTTTGTGTAGGAATCAGTCACTCTTCTTGTCTGTATCATATGTATCAGTTACCTATCATTGCTTCTATGAGGTCTCACTTGTTTCTTTCCTATTAGTTCATCCATTTAAAAGGCAATAATTGAATGTTAAAGGAAAATGACTGCTTTTCATAATGCTCAAACATCTGATTAATTTAGTCAAAATTCTGTCAATCAACCAAATGTTTCATCTATATTTGCCTCAGCGGCACAAACACTAGCATTCGAATGCCACCTAATAGCAAACAATTTGAATGTTAACCCCCAGCCCGAAGTCATTTTTCTCCTGAAATAGCTAGAACATTAATCAACATATAAATTAAAGAATGTTAAAGTGAACAGTATCAGGTTCAGGTTTCAGCCTTCCCCTGGGCTCCACCTACAACCAAGAAGCACACTATGTGCTGTGGACATGCTTATTTGTGCCCCTGAGGCCCCTCAGGTCCTGACATTACGTCACATTCATTGAGGACTTTCCATCTATAAATGTATTGCAACCTGAATGATAGCAGAGATGACAGTGCTAGGCAGAATTTCCAAAGGCAAGCTATCACTTCTGGAGTGTCTACTGGGAAGCAGTGTGGTAGTGCGAGAGATGGGGTGACTTGTGGTCGAGAGAGTGGACAGTGGGTCAGACAACCTTGAGATGAGTCTTGGCTCTGGTGTTTCTTGTTCTCTCTATGCCTCAGTTTCCTCATCTGTAAATGGGGTAATAAGACCTAGATCATAAGCTGGGACACAGAAGTTGGAGAATGAATGGCAGCTGTTACTGTGCAAAGTTTACTAACAACTTAAGCTTTTCTCTTACTCACGTTTTATAAGACCCTTTCATGCACACCAGTGTTTCCTAAAGTAAGGTCCACGGACTTTCTGCTTCAGGCTCTTGGATTTGTTAAAATGCAAATTTCTGGGTCTTACCCCAGACTTACTGAATCAGAATTTTAGGGGGTAAGGCCCTGGACACTGCCTTTTAACATGTTACCTAGGAGTTTGAGAAACAATATGTTATTCCTTTATAAATAAAAAAACAAAAAAACAAATCCATTGCCGTCAAGTTGGTTCCAACTCATAGTGATCCTACAGGACGGAGTATAACTGCCTCAAAGAGCTTCCAAGGAGTGGCTGGTGGACTCGAACTGCAGACTTATCGGTAAGCAGCCAAACGCTATATTTATGCATGCTCTGCTTGTTTTGTTAATTTCTAACTTGACTGTAGTGCCTCACAAACCACAAAGCGTAATGATAAGAAGATAAAGTGTAAATAAAGCAGCCTCGCCAAGAAATACACGTCACATGCCCCAAGCCTCAACACGGTGCCATGGCTGACAAACATTTAGGTGGCAGGCTGATTAAAAGAACATAGCTTAAGTTTGTTCCGTAGGTTTCTGAGGAGCCCTGCACTGGACTATATTAAAAGCTTCTGTTTAAAGGCAAAAATGACATTTCTCCTTAGAAAAAGTTGTGTGCTGCGTACTAGGCAGCAAAGCTAGTCTAAGTAATGCAAGGCTGCCATTCGCCACTGGAACACAATAGAGTAACATGAGCTACAGAACCCAGAAGTCCAGTCTGTGGCTCCTCTGGGAGCTTTTTCATGTCTCTTGCAAATTGGGTTCATTCATTCATTCACTCTTTCATTCAATAAGCATTTATCCAGCACTTCCCATATGCCAGAAACTAGTTTTGTGGAACTTAGATTCTAGTGGTCAAATGCCCTAAATCTGCTGGATAGCTCTCCTGCCATGAGCTTTGTAAATTCAACTTCAGATCTGTACGAGAACTTTGCAGGAGTAGGGAGAGGTATATAGTACAATGGAAATTGATAGAATATGCCTGTCCTTTCCAGATTTTGGATACAAATGGCTGTATTCTCCTGCTGGATTTTCCTCATCCATCAAAGGAAGAACTCATGAGACTTTCCTTATTAGTCGAATAAATAGTCTATCAGCACAGAATTTTCTGACAGTGGCACCAAGGGATGTTTGGAGGGACACCTGTTGTTGACCTCAAAGATGGAGAAGAGACACCAAATGCCCTAAATTCTTGTTAAGGGCAAGCTTAACTTGTTTTCTCAGAACACTTTGATCTGTCTACAAGAAATAAACAATGTAAGGCTTTTGTTGTTTGCTAGTAATTTTCCCCCAGGTAAACTCATTCGTCTGAGTTTAGAGTGCATTGTGTTTGTTCCTTCAAAAACATGAAATTGTGGTAGTTTCATTGAAAGGGTGATTTAGATTCCATTTACTGCGAGCATTAAGTACTTTTCTTATTTACTTTTTCTGCTTTATTTTGGGCTGTTAACTGCAAATCACCAGTGTTGCCAAATACACTGACTATGCCTTGCAATAAAAAACAGAAAAACCATAGTCCAGGTAACGTAAGGTTCCATGAATTTCAGAAAATCCATTGGAGAGGTTACCCCATCTCCCTTCTATCTCATTTTCTAAACTCTCATGACAAATGTGTTCAGTAGTTAACGACAAAATTCTAGACAGACATGCTGCACTATCTATTGTTGGAAATAAGAGTGTTAAAGATTATATAAGAAAAGCCAGTCTCCATATTTACTTACCAAACAATTCTATCAGATGGTATTTATAATCTAGACCAACCCTGTGCTCTAAATTAAGCCCATAGGTTTTTATCCCTTCCAAATTCATAGATCATATTTATCTGACATCAATTTCATGCTTCCCTTGGCAAACACTGGCAGCCAGCACTACCCTCATCACCACATGACATGTTACAGAATCATTTGTCAACATATGGCAGCTTTGGCTATATTTGTTCCCTTTATTTCATTATTTTCCTCCAGGAGATATATTTCACCTCCATACCATCTTAGTTTGCTCATTTCTTTATGAACGAAATTTAGTGAAATTTTCATTCATACATAGTCAGCAGATGATCTGATTTTTGAAAAGACTGTAAAAGCAAAATAAGATTAGACACACCAATAAAATTATGGGACTGTGTTTCTCTATATAAATTTTTTTCCTCTTCAAATTAACAAAATCAGATTTTCTAAAAATTGTATTTTAAAAATAAAAGAAGTTGACAATTTAATAAATCAAAAGATTGAGATTTTTCACCAACAAACTCTTTGGTGGGCATATGCATAACTGGGAGGATGCATAACTGGGAGGGTGTTAACTAGAGACTGGTTATTAGCTGACCATTGCCAGTGTGGAGAATATAAAGAACTTGCTCATGGCATTCCCCATTGCTCCTGTATTTACCTATGAAATCGTATCCATTCACTTGGAGCCCAACTCAAATCCCCTTTCTCCATGAAACCTTCCTTGGTTATCCCAGGCAGCATGATTTCTCCCTCCTTTGCATTCTGTTATATTGGCATCTGTAAAGGGCTCACATACTTAGGAGAGGCCTACAGGAGACCAACACTGAAGAACTTGTGAGGTATCATGCCAGGAAGAAAGACAGCTACATAAGAATCTCCATTTTCACCAAAACTCCTCCAAAATATGCCATTATTTTTAAGTCCTAGGAATCAAGCCTCCATTACGGAGAACAGAAAATTGTAGTAATGGACATGTTTATAGGGCACGACTTGCTTCGCCAAAGATAATTACAATTTAGCTTTGGATCTTAAGATCTACAGGACTTACTTGGCTTCTTTTCCTCTTTTCTGTCCTGATATGTTTCTATTTTCTGGTCTATTTGGAAATCTTCTTACTCTCTTCTTTATCATGTCCTCCCCTCATTTCCTCTCCAGGGAAAAAGATAAGGAAGGAATGACCATCACTTTCATTTCCCCATTCTTCTTCTACTTGTCCATGGAGGGCCCAGAGTTATTTTGTCATGCATTACTAGCTCACTGACAGACAGAAGGAACATGGTCCTTTATACCTTCATATGTCACTTATGGGGACCAGATACAACAAAGACATGTTCCATGGAGTGTGGAAGAATGGGTAAAAATACAAGAAGAGTAATAAAAATATGGAAAGACTAATAATTCCTAGCCTGGGATATGGAAGATCAAAAGGTAAGTTAATAACGAACTTCAAATATAAAAAAGTTCATTTAGACCATTGCTTCCCATCCATATTAAGGCTACACCAAAAAGAAATAATCTGAAACAGTGGAAAAAGAAATGTAAATTAGATGTGAGAAATAATATTCATGGCTGAAATAGAAACAAACTATCCAAGAAGGTAGAACTTCCTTCCCTGTTGGTGTTCAACTGGGCGAGTTTTTGCCTGCTAGAAATGGTTTAAACAGAGCAGAGTAGTGTGCAGGACAAAATTTTAACATGAAAATCTATGATCGTCTGATGACAGACTAATCAGAACTTTAATAGCTAGTTCAACACATCATGATCACAACACTATTTCTAAAGCTGGGATTAGGAATAGAAGCATAATGGACGTAATTACTTCCCCCCAAACAGAGTTAGTCTGTGCATTAAGGCTGTGACTTTGCTCTAACTGGGAGTATCAACTGATTCTATCTTTATCAAGGTGAGCACTGGTACCTTCTATTATCTATACCTAGTACTTCTATTTTGTATTCTTTATACCTGTTGCCGTCGAGTCGATTCCTACTCATAACGACCCTATAACACAGAGTACGACTGCTCCAAAGCACTTCCAAGGAAAAGCTGGTGGATTTGAATTGCCAACCTTTTGGTTAGCAGCCGAGCTCTTAATCACTCTACCACCAGGGCTCCTCTATCCTTTATAGAAGACAGAAAGCAAAGGAGAACGCTTTCGAATATACTGATGTTAAATTCTCTTGGACATCAGCCAAATACCAATTTTCCTATAACAATGAAATTATTGTAGGATGGTTTTAGGACACACAGTTTGTGAAATTCAAGGGTTAAGTTAGTATAGAAAAGAAATGATTGCTGCTAAAGACTAAAAAAAAAAAAAAAAAAAGACTAGCATACAAAAATTCCTAAAACTGTATATCATTATGAGCAGGGGTGGATTATCCAACAAGTAAAGTAATCACAGGCTTACTTGTGCTTACTTACTAATTTGTAGTAAACAATTTCATGTGAATTTCACCGTTTTCACAAAATCTACATGAAATTGTTCACTACAGATTAGCAAGTAAGCATAAGAAAGCCCCTGCTTACCTTGCTTACTGGATCATCTGCCCCTGCAGGGATTCTAAATATGAAAAGAGGCTTCGATTCTGTAGGAAGGTGCTGTGGGGTTGGGAGAAAGACAGATACCAGCTATACCTAGAAGCAGACTATTTGATGTGGTGAAAAGAATGTGAGATTGTTCACTACAGGTGATCTAGTAAGTAAGGCAAGCACTATGCTTACCCTACTTATTGGATAATTCACCCCTGATTATGAGTTAGCAAATACTTTGTCTAAAAAGTATCTGGCATTTACTACTTTTATTTCCTTATGGTTACATAAGGAATACACATTTATTATAGAACTTTGCAAAACAAAAGAAAGTGTAACAAATAAAATAACCGTTCGTATTTCTACTACCTAAAGGTAACTACTGTTAACATTTTGCAGTCAATCTCTTGCCATTCATTGGGTAATGTTTTATCATCAGGTTTTGTTTTTTTTTAATTTCCCTCTTTTTTTTCCCATCAGATAAACATCCATGACATTACATTCCCCTCAAAAATATTACTTTTAATGTTTGCAAGATGGTCCATCATAGGGATACACTACAATATATTTAACCTTCCATTATTGCTGGAGACTTTTGTCAATCTTAATTAAGAGCCAAGGGACAGAAAGGGCAACATGAACCAGAGACTACATCATCCTGAGACCAGAAGAACTAGATGGTACCCGGCTACAACCAATGACTGCCCTGACAGGGAACACAACAGAGAACCCCTGAGGGAGCAGGAGAACAGTGGGATGCAGACTCCAAATTCTCATAAAAAGACCAGACTTAATGGTCTGACTGAGACTAGAAGGGCCCTGGTTGTCATGGCCCCCAAACCTTCTGTTGGCCCAGGACAGCAACCATTCCCGAAGCCAACTCATCAGACATGGATTAGACTGGGCAATGGGTTGGAGAGGAATGCTGACGAGGAGTGAGCTACTTGGATCAGGTGGACACTTGAGACTATGTTGGCATCTCCTGTCTGGAGGGGGATATGGGAGGGTAGAGGGGGTTAGAAGCTGGCAAAATGGACACGAAAAGAGAGAGTGGAAGAAGGGAGCAGACTGGCTCATTGCAGGGAGAGTAATTGGGAGTATGTAGTAAGGTGTATATAAGTTTTTATGTGAGAGACTGACTTGTTTTGTAAACTTTCACTTAAAACACAATAAAAATTATTAAAAAAAATAATGAAGAGAACAAGTAGACAGAAAATCAGTAAGGATATAGAAGGCTTGAACAACACTATCATCCAATTAGTTGGAATTGACATTTATAGAACTTCCCATTCAACAAGAAAAGAATGCACATTGTTTTCAAGTACACGCAGAACATTCACTAAGAATATATTCTGGCCATAAAACAATTCTCAATAAATTTAAACACATTCAATGTAACGAAGTAGGTTTACTGACCACAGGGGCATTAGATTAGAAATCAGTAACAGAAAGACATCTTGAAAATCCTCAACTATTCAGCAACTAAATAACCCACTAGTCAAAGAAATAATCAAAAGCCAAATTAAAACACAGCATATCAAAATGTGTGGGATGCCACTAAAGCACCTTTTATACATTAAAAAAAAAAAAAAACAAGAGTCAAGGGACAGAAGCTTCCCTAGCTATTTTAAGCAGAAAGGCATCCAATACAGGGAATTAGGAACTTGTAAAATTGTAGAAAGTTTGAAAGAGTGGACTCTAGGCTGGGCCTCAGGAAAAATTTCCAGAAGACTCTCATAGAACTAACATAAGTCAGGTATCAAGAGGCCCCTGCTGGGATTGCTGACTTCAAGAGTACAGTGTACCTGTGATCCAATCAGCAAGACCATTGCCACCACTGCCACAATCTCTCTTGATAGTATCCAAATAAGTGACAGACATTGGGATGCTTCTTCAGGAAAACACATCTCTACCACCACGTTCATTAACAGGAAAAAAAAAAAAGCTGGGTCAACAGGAAGATGTCCTCTGCTTTACTCTCACTCTCCAAATATCAAGTGTTATGGATTGAATTGTGTCCCTCAAAAAATATGTGTTGTAAATCCTAACCTCTATGCCTGTGGTTATAATCCTATTTGGGAATGGGTTGTCTTTATTATGTTAATGAGGCATGATTAGTGTAAGGTATTTTTTATATCTTGAGTCAACTTCTTTTGACATATAAAAGAGGTTAAACAAGCAAGCAAGAGAAGCAGAGAGGGAGGAACAAAGATGTCAAGTCACATGAAGATTGTCCAGGGGCAGAAGCTAAGAAGAGACAAGGACCCTTTTCCAGAGCCGACAGAGAGAGAAACACTTTCCCTAGATCCTACACCTTGATTTTAGACTTCTAGCCTAAATTTGTTTGTTAAAGCCATTCACTTGTGTTATTTCTATTATAGCAGCACTAGATAACTAAGACATCATATGAACGTATCTACTTGGGAGAAACCTAATTTACATACTGATCTGAAAGCTAAAGGAGACTGGGTAGTTTAGATTTAGCTTTCCAGCCTCTGTAGAACACAGGGGCTAAAAGGAACAAGGTTGGAAGGATGCTGACCCCAGATCATCTACCATGTCTACCACGATTATTGTCAATAAGACAGTAGGGAATGTCTTTGTTACTGATCTTTATCTGCTTCGCTGTTAATTTTCTTAGATAGATTCCTGGAAGTGGAATTACTAAACCAGAGAAGAGAAACTGCTTAGGCTACTGATACATATATTTTCAAGCTGCTTCCTAGAAAAGTCATAGCACTATATACACTATGTACAGCAAGTAAGATGTAAGAGTACCCATCTGAACATATGGTTGCCAGTATTGACTATTAGGCTTCTTTAAAAATCTTATTGACATTCATTTTTTTTTTGTATTAACTTTTATTGAGCTTCAAGTGAACGTTTACAAATCAAGTCAGACTGTCACATATAAGTTTATATACACCTTACTCCGTACTCCCACTTGCTCTCCCCCTAATGAGTCAACCCTTCCAGTCTCTCCTTTCGTGACAATTTTGCCAGCTTCCAACTCTCTCTATCCTCCCAACCCCTCTCCAGACAGGAGATTCCAACACAGTCTAAGTGTCCACCTGATACAAATAGCTCACTCTTCATCAGCATCTCTCTCCTACCCACTGTCCAGTCCCTTTCATGTCTGATGAGTTGTCTTCGGGAATGGTTCCTGTCCTGGGCCAACAGAAGGTTTGGGGACCATGACCTCTGGGATTCCTCTAGTCTTATTCAGACCATTAAGTATGGTCTTTTTGTGAGAATTTGGGGTCTGCATCCCACTGATCTCCTGCTCCCTCAGGGGTTCTCTGTTGTGCTCCCTGTCAGGGCAGTCATCGGTTGTGGCCGGGCACCAACTAGTTCTTCTGGTCCCAGGATGATGTAGGTCTCTGGTTCATGTGGCCCTTTCTGTCTCTTGGGCTCTTAGTTATCGTGTGACCTTGGTGTTCTTCATTCTCCTTTGATCCAGGTGGGTTGAGACCAATTGATGCATCTTAGATGGCCGCTTGCTAGCATTTAAGACCCCAGACACCACATTTCAAAGTGGGATGCAGAAGGTTTTCATAATAGAATTATTTTGCCAATTGACTTAGAAGTCCCCTTAAACCATGGTCCCCAAATCCCCGCCCTTGCTCCGCTGGCCTTGAAGCATTCAGTTTATCCCGGAAACTTCTTTGCTTTTGGTCCAGTCCAGTTGAGCTGACCTTCCATGTATTGAGTATTGTCCTTCCCTTCACCTAAAGTAGTTCTTATCTACTAATTAATCAGTAAAAAACCCCTCCCACCCTCCCTCCCTCCCCGCCTCGTAACCACAAAAGTATGTGTTATTCTTAGTTTATACTATTTCTCAAGATCTTATAATAGTGGTCTTATACAATATTTGTTCTTTTGCCTCTGACTAATTTCACTCAGCATAATGCCTTCCAGGTTCCTCCATGTTATGAAATGTTTCACAGATTCGTCACTGTTCTTTATCAATGCGTAGTATTCCATTGTGTGAATATACCACAATTTATTTACCCATTCATCCGTTGATGGACACCTTGGTTGCTTCCAGCTTTTTGCTATTGTAAACAGAGCTGCAATAAACATGGGTGTGCATATATCTGTTTGTGTGAAGGCTCTTATTTCTCTAGGGTATATTCCAAGGAGTGGGATTTCTGGGTTGTATGGTAGTTCTAACTGTTTAAGGTAACGCCAGATAGATTTCCAAAGTGGTTGTACCATTTTACATTCCCACCAGCAGTGTATAAGAGTTCTAATCTCTCCGCAGCCTCTCCAACATTTATCATTTTGTGTTTTTTGGATTAATGCCAGCCTTGTTGGAGTGAGATGGAATCTCATCGTAGTTTTAATTTGCATTTCTCTAACGTCTAATGATCGAGAGCATTTTCTCATGTATCTGTTAGCTGCCTGAATATCTTCTTCAGTGAAGTGCGTGTTCATACCCTTTGCCCACTTCTTGATTGGGTTGTTTGTCTTTTTGTGGTTGAGTTTTGACAGAATCATATAGATTTTAGAAATCAGGCGCTGGTCGGAGATGTCATAGCTGAATATTCTTTCCCAGTCTGTAGGTGGTCCTTTTACTCTTTTGGTGAAGTCTTTAGATGAGCATAGGTGTTTGATTTTTAGGAGCTCCCAGTTATCTGGTTTCTCTTCATCATTTTTGGTAATGTTTTGTATTCTGTTTATGCCTTGTATTAGGGCTCCTAATGTTGTCCCTATTTTTTCTTCCATGATCTTTATCGTTTTAGTCTTTATGTTTAGGTCTTTGATCCACTTGGAGTTAGTTTTTGTGCATGGTGTGAGGTATGGGTCCTGCTTCATTTTTTTGCAAATGGATATCCAGTTATGCCAACACCATTTGTTAAAAAGACTATCTTTTCCCCAATTAACTGACACTGGACCTTTGTCAAATATCAGCTGCTCATATGTGGATGGATTTATATCTGGGTTCTCAATTCTGTTCCATTAGTCTATGTGTCTGTTGTTGTACCAATACCAGGCTGTTTTGACTACTGTGGCTGTATAATAGCTTCTGAAATCAGGTAGAGTGTGGCCTCCCACTTTCTTCTTCTTTTTCAGTAATGCTTTGCTTATCCGAGGCTTCTTTCCCTTCCATATGAAGTTGGTGATTTGTTTCTCAATCACATTAAAAAACGGCATTGGAATTTGGATCGGAAGTGCATTGTATGCATAGATGGCTTTTGGTAGAATAGACATTTTTACTATGTTAAGTCTTCCTATCCATGAGCAAGGTATGTTTTTCCACTTAAGTGTGTCCTTTTTAATTTCTTGTAGTAGTGCTTTGTAGTTTTCTTTGTACAGGTCTTTTACATCTTTGGTAAGATTTATTCCTAAGTATTTTATCTTCTTGGGGGCTACTGTGAATGGTATTGATTTGGTGATTTCCTCTTCGATGTTCTTTTTGTTGATGTAGAGGAATCCAAGTGATTTTTGTATGTTTATCTTATAACCTGAGACTCTGCCAAACTCTTCTATTAGTTTCAGTAGTTTTCTGGAGGATTCCTTAGGGTTTTCTGTGTATAAGATCATGTTATCTGCAAATAGAGATAATTTGACTTCCTCCTTGCCAATCCGGATGCCCTTTATTTCTTTGTCTAGCCTAATTGCCCTGGCTAGGACTTCTAGCACAATGTTGAATAAGAGCGGTGATAAAGGGCATCCTTGTCTGGTTCCCGTTCTCAAGGGAAATACTTTCAGGCTCTCTCCATTTAGAGTGATGTTGGCTGTTGGCTTTGTATAGACGCCCTTTATTATGTTGAGGAATTTTCCTTCAGTTCCTATTTTGCTGAGAGTTTTTATCATAAATGGGTGTTGGACTTTGTCAAATGCCTTTTCTGCATCAATTGATAAGATCATGTGGTTTTTGTCTTTTATTTTATTTATATGGTGGATTACATTAATGGTTTTTCTAATATTAAACCAGCCTTTCATACCTGGTATAAATCCCACTTGGTCGTGGTGAATTATTTTTTTGATATGTTGTTGAATTCTATTGGCTAGAATTTTGTTGAGGATTTTTGCATCTATGTTCATGAGGGATATAGGTCTGTAATTTTCTTTTTTTGTGATGTCTTTACCTGGTTTTGGTATCAGGGAGATGGTGGCTTCATAGAATGAGTTAGGTAGTATTCCGTCATTTTCTATGCTTTGAAATACCTTTAGTAGTAGTGGTGTTAACTCTTCTCTGAAAGTTTGGTAGAACTCTGCAGTATAGCCATCCGGGCCAGGGCTTTTTTTGTTGGGAGTTTTTTGATTACCATTTCAATCTCTTTTTTTGTTATGGGTCTATTTAGTTGTTCTACTTCTGATTGTGTTAGTTTAGGTAGGTAGTGTTTTTCCAGGAAATCATCCATTTCTTCTAGGTTTGCAAATTTGTTAGAGTATAATTTTTCGTAATAATCTGATATGATTATTTTAATTTCAGTTGGGTCTGTTGTGATGTGGCCCTTCTCGTTTCTTATTCGGGTTATTTGTTTCCTTTAGTCAGTCTGGCCAATGGTTTATCAATTTTGTTAATTTTTTCGAAGAACCAGCTTTTGTCTTTGTTAATTCTTTCAATTGTTTTTCTGTTGTCTAATTCATTTAGTTCAGCTCTAATTTTTATTATTTGTTTTCTTCTGGTGCCTGATGGATTCTTTTGTTGCTCACTTTCTATTTGTTCAAGTTGTAGGGACAGTTCTCTGATTTTGGCTCTTTCTTCTTTTTGTATGTGTGCATTTATCGATATAAATTGGCCTCTGAGCACTGCTTTTGCTGTGTCCCAGAGGTTTTGATAGGAAGTATTTTCATTCTCATTGCATTCTATGAATTTCCTTATTCCCTCCTTAATGTCTTCTATAACCCAGTCTTTTTTCAGGAGGGTATTGTTCAGTTTCCAAGTATTTGATTTCTTTTCCCTAGTGTTTCTGTTATTGATTTCCACTTTCATGGCCTTGTGGTCTGAGAAGATGTTTTGTAATATTTCGATGTTTTGGACTCTGCAAAGGTTTGTTTTATGACCTAATATGTGGTCTATTCTAGAGAATGTTCCATGTGCGCTAGAAAAAAAAGTATATTTTGCAGCAGTTGGGTGGAGAGTTCTGTATAAGTCAATGAGGTCAAGTTGGTTGATTGTTGTAATTAGGTCTTCCGTGTCTCTGTTGAGCTTATTACTGGATGTCCTGTCCTTCTCCGAAAGTGGTGTGTTGAAGTCTCCTACTATAATTGCGGAGGTGTCTATCTCACTTTTCAGTTCTGTTAAAATTTGATTTATGTATCTTGCAGCCCTGTCATTGGGTGCATAAATATTTAATATGGTTATATCTTCCTGGTCAATTGTCCCTTTTATCATTATGTAGTGTCCTTCTTTATCCTTTGTAGTGGATTTAAGTTTAAAGTTTATTTTGTCAGAAATTAATATTGCTACTCCTCTTCTTTTTTGCTTATTGTTTGCTTGATATATTT
Organism: Elephas maximus indicus; assembly: GCF_024166365.1. Lineage (NCBI taxonomy): Eukaryota > Metazoa > Chordata > Mammalia > Proboscidea > Elephantidae > Elephas > Elephas maximus. The sequence goes on along the minus strand of NC_064828.1, from coordinate 48,522,058 downwards.
TTTTCCATCCTTTGAGTTTTAGTTTGTTTGTGTCTGTAAGTCTAAGGTGTGTCTCTTGTAGGCAGCATATAGACGGATCGTGTTTCTTTATCCAGTCTGAGACTCTCTGTCTCTTTATTGGTGCATTTAGTCCATTTACATTCAGCGTAATTATAGATAAGTAAGTGTTTAGTGTTGTCATTTTGATGCCTTTTTATGTGTGATGTTGACAATTTCATTTTTCCACTTACTTTTTTGTGCTGAGACTTCTTCTTTGTAAATTATGTGATCCTCATTTTCATAGTATCTGACTTTATGTTTGCTGAGTCGTTACATTTTTCTTGTTTTTTATTTTGAGTTATGGAGTTGTTATACCTCTTTGTGGTTACCTTAATATTTACCCCTATTTTTCTAAGTAAAAACCTAACTTGTATTGTCCTATATCGCCTTGTATCCCTCTCCATATGGCAGTTCTATGTCACCTGTATTTGGTCCCTCTTTTTGATTATTGTGATCTTTTACGTATTAACTTCAATGATTCCCTGTTTTGAGCATTTTTTTTAATTAATCTTAATTTGTTTTTGTGATTTGCCTATTTGAGTTGATATCAGGATGTTCTGTTCTGTGACCTTGTGTTGTGCTGGTATGACATTCATTTTTTAAAATCAGTATTTCTCCAGTAATGTTGTAATGTAAATTATTATACCACTTCTCATTTATTGATATGTTTAGGTTTCAAAGGTCAGGTCAATATGCAAAAATTGGCATTATGTGAAAATGGAGAATGATCACATCAGATCACAGAATGGAAGATGGCTAAATCATTATGCAACTGCCAAATTATATCATTACACAACTGCCAAATGACATCATTACACAACTGCCAAATCACACCATTATATAACTGCCAAACCACTGAGAATCATGGCCCAGCCATTTTGGCTCATAACCTTAACCATCAGAGCCAGCATTATTCTTGCCTTGCAACTCGGCACTCATTACTGCCAGACTTACATCACTAATGCTTAAAATAGTCGGAAAGTAGATTTTTTTACTATTGTCATAAATGCTAAATGTCAGGTAATGAGATAGAGAATAAATGAGGAGGTGCATTTCTGAATCTATTTATTCAAAATGAAATTTATATCAACTCTTCAATGAAGGTCCTCAGACTCAAGAGGACACATCATTAGTAGAAATGTGAAAGTAAGCTGTCTGCCTATCCCTGTGTTAGTAAGGAAAATCAAGAACTTCTCCAGGATACCCAAGGGACTTACTTGATTATGTTTGTCCTGAAAGATCCATTGCAAGTAAAGTTCTCAATAATAACACTGCTAATCATGCTTGTTTGCCTTCAGAAGAGGTGCTTGATAGAGAACCCATGCAAGGCCTCTGAAGTGAAAGAACACTGTGAGCAATGGAAGCAGAGGCTCTAAGGTAACAGTAATTGCTGAGGCAAAAGCCAAGGGATGGACGATAGACATTTGAAGCTGTTTTTCCCCTAGAAACCAATGACAGGGTCAAGGTGTGAACTGAAACTTCTTTATCCATCCACCCATAATTTCCATTAGCACCTCTAAGGCACAGTTACTAGATATCCAATTTAAGTTAAAAATAATAATAATAATCTTTTACTAGGCAAATACAGCTTCAAAGAAAGCCCTTCTGGTTGTCCCACTACTATGTGGATTGTGACTCCTAAGCCATTTTTATGCACAAATTCTGGAGCTGCCACTGTTAGATCGTATGTTACCAATTCTACCCTTCTCAAAATAAGGGTAGAAGTTAAAAATATTTCCTAAAGCACCTTCATCTCCAGCCCTGTGTGGGTCCCTTTAGCTCCTATTATATGAAGCAGGTAGAACTAACACTGTCCTGAAAAATAACTATACCCATCATTTCTATGTAGGGCAGGTTCATTTCATTCCAAGAAAGCCCTCAGTCTACCTTAAAATAAGAATATTTAAGGGAAAGAAAATCCATTAAGACAATCCCTTAAGGATGCTCCTGGGGCAGTACTGTGCCTATCATAGGTAGATAGAAAGATAGATAGATAGACAGACAGACAGACAGACACAGGCAGATAGATACACATAATCTAAAAACTAAGCCTGTTGCCATTGAATCAACTGCAACTCATGACAAACCCCATATGTTTCAGAGTAGAACTGCTCCATTGGGTTTTCTTGACTGTAATCTTTATGGAAGCAGATCGCCAGGCCTTTCTTCCATGGTGCCACTGTGTGGGTTCAAACCTGCCAACCTTTTGGTTAGTAACTGAGAGTAAACCATTTGTGCCACCTGGGGATATATATATATATACCCACCTCTGCTTCTCTTGGCTTCTATATTATTTGTGGCCACTTGTTCCCAAAGAAAGGCCTAGCATTGCTTCTGAACTGAGGGCTCACCGGGTAGCTGTCAGAACAGTGGCTCTCCAAGTGTGGCTCTGGACCAGCAGCATCAACATCATCTGGAGCTTGTTAAAAAAGAAAATTCTTAGGCCCCGTGCCTACTGAAGCAGAAACTCTCTGGGGTGGGGCCCAGGAATGTCATTTTATAAAAGAAGAACAACATGCAGTAAACTGTGCAACTCCATGTAGTTTTGGTCTGCACATTCATCTCACTGAAAATAAAAGTAAGTTATCTGACATTCAAGAGTCAATGCCGGTAGCAATGCAACAGGGAGAACAGAATTCAGGATAAAATATTAGTATGGAGTCCCATTTTTAAAATTTGTAAAAAAGAGATGGTCCTGGGATTTTTCAGGGCAAGACATTAGCTATCTTTAATGCTTGAACTGCTGTCTGATCTGGTAGGAAGAATTCCAGGCTAGGAGTCAGAGGAACTGAGTTCTAGCCCAGCTCTTCTGTTCAATTCATTTAGGATCTTAAGCAAATCAGGACCTCAATTTCTTCATGTGTAAAATGAGTGTTTGCTATGCTTTCTCTAAGGTCACATTCAATTCAAGAATTGTTTTATCCTATATGGCTCTTTGTGATGGACCTAAAACTTCCTTGATGGTTTCCTCTAGTCTTGAGATTCTTGAGAATCTATTTAGTGTATTAGCCCTCCAAGTAAACATTATGGCATGGATTGTAAAGAATAAGAGTGCCTTTTATGTGAAGCCATGGCTACCAGAAAGGATCCTAAAAGAAAGAAGGACAAAGTGGTACCAGAAAAGGAAAGGCTGGTGGTAATCTGACTCATTAGGAAGATTTGGGGCAGTGGCCAGAGAAAGGAGTAAAAAGAAATTGCAGACATAAGGAATCCCAGTCAAGCTTTTTCAGCTACAGCAGTGAAAAAAATCTATGTGGAGTTTCTCTTGGGCAGAGCCTGATGAGCACCAACAGAAAGGAAGATAGACGGGGCAGGGAAAAAGCAACATAACCAAGAAAAAAACACCGGAAGTCAAGCGTTAACTATAAGTCCTAGTAAAGCAAATGCTTTCTGCTAAGAGACTGAGCAATTCACAAGTTCTCTGAACCTATGTCTCTTCCTTTCAAAAAACAGGAAGTCCAGATCAAAATAAGATAACACGAGTGAAGTTTCTAGCACAGCCCGTGGCAAAGAGAATCCCCCTTCCCTACCTCACACCTATTCCCACAAAAAAGTGGCTGTCCCAGGCCACGAAACAGAACCAGGACTCTCAGCCAGTCTCGGGCCGAACAGAGCTCCTTTTCCAATACTACCAGTCTATACCTGTTTTGCTTTTCACCTTATTATCCACTTGACTGAAAACATCAACCTTATTTGCTCCCTGTTTTGGTTTAAAAAAGAAAATGCATACACATAAATTCAACCTTACTGGTACCATTAAAAGCTGGCTTCTCCCCAGACCAATCTGGCTTCCTAAGGAAAAATCGTATGTCTATCTCATTTTCATCATTGCCCATTGTAGGAAGAAGGGAACTTATTGGTGTTATTGTTTATGTCCACATTTGAAGTGACTTTTTCAAAGGGTGAATTTTCTAAGAGAAATTTGCCAGGATTAGCCATACTAAAAAGTTGTTATGCATTTATTTTAATCTCTTGCCTGAGAGAATAATTTCTGTACAGATAAAAGCATAAGTGAAAAGCAGCTATTGTGTATGCACAGTAGCAAATTTATAAACCCTGCCCTATTAAGAAAGAGAGGGTAACAACAAAATGTGCCCTAAGAATCCAGGTCCATACTTTACATTACTGAGAGTTATGCTGTTAAATCAATGCATGCTGGGTGGAAACTTTTCTCCTCATGTGTGTGCAGTTTTATAGGTTCCTTGACTACAGAGCAAAATGCACAGGTACTGTGAGCCTTCATAAGTCTATAATTCTTTAATAGCTTTTGCTTTTAATGTTTCCCTCCCCATTTGTTCAGTAAATGGTTCATTTTAGACTGAAAGTCAAAAATAATCGAGTGCTAACTTGGTGTTCCTTCTTAAAGGGTTAATGACCAACAGGGAGTAAGTTGAACTTACAGTCATTGAAGAGGGGGAGGAGGTGCTGGACTGTAGTTTCAAAACATTTTCCATTTGGGGGGAGATTATTGACTATACATCTGGTGACGCTCTTAACCAAAATCAATGCTAATAGATGATGCTGAAAATCAGACCCTGAGAGAAAGATGTGATCTCTTTCCAGGCTCTTTATCTTAAGGGGGTCTTGAGGAACTGGGAGAGGTTAGGTATTGAGCAACAAAGATGATTAAAGGATGGGGAAAAAAAAGGAAGGGCCACAGAAGACTGTATAATGAAGATGGAGATCCAGTGTTCCTATTTCTACTTAGGAGATGAAACAGCATGCCCCAGGCTAATATGATAATTCCTAAGCTTGGTTGGAACATCTGGCTAAATTAAAAGAATAAAGAAGTATAAATTTGACACAAGAAAAGGAAAGGGTAGTGAAGGTACCAAAAATTGTGGAGGTAAGGTAAGAAAAAGGAGAGCTAAAGGTTCCTACTGGAAGAAGACAAACTGCTAAGGTTTTCAAGGGGGAGAGAGCACGCTCATCCGTAAACTACACACACTTCCCCACCTGACAAATGAAATTTGTGGAATCATGGTAAACATTTCCACAGATGCCCTCAGATACAACATATCTGAAAGGTGAAATCTTCTCCAAACCAAACACCTAAACTGATTTCTCTTTGCAGAGAACTATAGATAATTCTCAGTACAATGTCTAGTTATTTTAAGCTGCAGAAGCCAGAGAACTGAGGAAGCTCCAAGAAGCAGGCTGAGTGCCTTAGCAAAGCCAGCTGTGATGACAGTCAGCCTCCAGTGAGCTAGGTTACCCACCAGGCCAGGCAGATTCTTCCAGAGATGAACACATGTTCAGTGTGAGACAAAGGATAGGAAAGCAGGGAGGTTAGGTCATCTATTTAATCAAGATATTTATCTGTAAAGCCCTGGGAACTGACATGGGATTTCTTTTGCTTTGGCATTCCTAAATAGTACTCTGCACTCTTTAACTGGAGTCTCTGTATAATGCAGGTGCAAAGGATTAACATGCCTGGCTGCTAACTAAAAGGTTGATGGTTCAAGTCCACCCAGGGGTGCCTCAGAAGAAAGGCCTTGAGATATCCTATTGATAACCCTGTGAAACACAGTTCTACTCTGTCACACATGGGGCTGCCATGAGTAGGAATCAACTGAATGGCAACTGGTTTTTTAATCACCTAATCAAGTCAGCATGGAAGAAAGGCCTGGTGATCTGCTTCCATAAAGATTACAACCAAGAAAACCCTATGGAGCAATTCTACACTGTAACACATTGGGTCTCCATGAGTTGGAACCAACTCAATGGCAACGAGTTTGTTTGTTTTTGTTTTGATTTAATTTATTCAGAGTATGTTTAAAGAAAAAAGAAATATGAACTACATAATTCAAGAAAGGAATCTTGCCTGTCAACATTCTTTGAAGGCTGACCGGTGCTTTTGTTCACCTGCGTCCAGCTGAATCTAAAAATCCCATCTGTGTATTCAGCTTGGCACAAGTATTTCAACCAACGTTTGTTCTGGGAACGATTGAATTTACCAAGCAGGGCTTGGGAACTGAAACACACAAAAGGAAGTTATGAGCCCTGGGGCCATCTTTAGTTCTATTTTTTTAGGTCTTTCTATCCTTTATAGTTATCGTTGTATTAAAAGTTCTATTGCTTAATTTTTCTACTGGGAAAAAAAAATACGCTGTAATTCCTTCCTCTGGTGACTCACAGGAACACTGCAAGATTTAATGAGTCATCACTCAAAAATGCCTTTGATGAAAGATACCGGATAAATTTAATATTGCTGTTACTATTGTTTTCATTTATTCACTTAAGTCTTTTCTTTGGCCAAGGCCTATGTATAACATGTTATTATTATACCTCGATGTTAATAGCAGCTTTGCCATCTTTCCTCTTCACTCTTAGCAACAATGCAGTAATAATAAAATGTTTATGTATTTTCAATATTTTCCCTACTAATTGCCATTAGGCTATTTCAGTCCTATATTTCCTTCACGAGATCACATACAACAGTATTAGTGTAGCCCAAACCAAAACCCACTGCCATCGAGTTGATTCTGACTTATAGTGACCCCGTAGGGTTTCTAAGGCTGTAAATCTCTACGGAAGCAGACTGCCACATCTTGCTCTCATGGAGCCGCTGGTGGTCTCGAACCGCTGACTTTTCGGTTAGCAATTGATCACTTTAACCACTGTGTAACAGAGCTGATAAACACATTAATCCACTAATGAAAATAAAATCATGGTACTCGTTTTCTCTACCTGATCCATCAGGTGTATTTTTGGGGATTTTATGTTAATATCAGGTAACAGAAAGTTTTTTTTCCCTCTTTTTTGTATATAGATTCTGAGAACTTTTAGAATTTGGTATATGTAATCTAGTGTGCCCATTGCTGTCGAGTCGATTCCGACTCATAACAACCCTATAGGACAGAGTAGAACTGCCCCCATAGAGTTTCCAAGGAGCACCTGGTGGATTTGAACTGCCTACCTTTTGGTCATAGAGTCGCTACGAGTCGGAATCGACTCGACGGCAGTGGGTTTTTTTAATCTAGTGTGAGACAGTGTGTTCATCACTGAGTCCCCAATTTTTTTTTAATTTAAACTTTAGCAACCAGAATAACTACTTCATTATTAAGCATGAAAAGTACCCTAACACTTCCATTAGAACCAATTGAACCAATTCTGCTTGCCAGGAAAAATGAATGCCACTGATATCAGATACTACTTTTGCAACTAGCCAAGGGCCAGTTTCTCAGAGCTGGTCTTTGAACCACCTTCAGCAGAATCTCCAAAAAACTGATTAAGTAGCAGATACATGAGCCCCGCCCCAGACCTAATGAATTCAAAACTATGTTGGGGCTAGGGTTTCCAGATTTAACAAACAAAAATACAAGATGCTCTAGTTGGGGCCCAAGAATCCACAGTTTAGCAAGCACCACAGATGTGTCCTAAGCTCACCAAAGTTTGAAAACCACTGGCTTAGGAAATGCAAGTGAGACATCGTTACGCACCTTCCAGAATCACTAAAGTAAAAAAGGACTGAGAACAATAAATGTTGGTGAGAGTGTGGAACAACTGGTGATGAGAATAAAGTAGTACAGCACTTTGTGAAAAGGTCTGGCAGTTTCTTATAAAATTAGGCATATACCTACCCTATTACACAACAATTCCCCTCCAAAGTATTTACCCAAAAGAAATTAAAATATATGGCCAAAAAAGACTTGTACAAGAACATCTATAGCAGCTTTATCAATAAAAGCCCCAAACTGTAAACACGCAGGTTATTGGTCAATAGCAGAAGAGACCTACAAGCTGAGGTGTATTTATTCAGTGGAAACACTATTCGGTAATAAAGAGGAATGAAATCCTGACACGTGAACGACATGGATGAATCTCAAAAACATTATCCTGAGAGAAAGAAGCCTTATATAAAACTGTATATACAGTATGATTCCATTTATTTGAAGTTCTAGAACAGCAAAAACTACTTTAGGTGGGGAAAAACTTAGAACAATGGTTTCCTCTGCTGTAGAGGGGGTGAGGGTTACCTGAAAATGGGTATGAGAGAATTTCTGGGGTGGTGGTAATGTTCTGTATCTTGATTAAGGATTTGGGTTACAAAGGCATAGGTAGTTGTCAAAATTCATTGAATGGTACATTTAAGGGTTGTACATTTCATTGTGTGTAAATTTTTCCTTAAAAGAAAGAACATAAATATTCAACTCTAGTTTGTGATGTATGTGCTGAAGTATTTAAGAAGCGTATTGATGTCTGTCAAGGATTGAATCATGTCCCCCAAAAATATATGTATCAATTCGGCTGGGCCATGATTCCCAGTATTGTGTGACTATCCACCATTTTGTCATCTGATGTGATTTTCCCAGGTGTTGTAAATCCTATCACTATGATGTTAATGAGATTAGCGGCAGTTTTATTGATGAGTTCTACAAGATTAGATTGAGTCTTAATTCGATCTCTTTTGAGATATAAAAGAGAGACATGAGCAGAGAGACAGGGGGACCTCATAACCACCAAGAAACAAGAGCCAGGAGAATAGCGTGTCCTTTGGCCCTGGGATCCCTGTGCTGAGAAGCTCCTCGACCAGGGGAAGATTGATGACAAGGACCTTCCTCCAGAATGCACACAGAAAGAAAGCCCTCCCCTGGATCTGGTGGCCTGAATTCGGACTTCTAGCCCCCTAGACCAAAAAAGAATAATTTCCTCTTTGTTAAAGCCATTCACTTGTGATATTTCTATTAAAGCAGCACTAGATAACTAACTAAGACAATGTCTGAAACCTATTTTTAAATTCATAAAAAAATAAGGTGGTTTGATGGATGGTGGTTTGGTATTTGTGATAAAACGAGCATGAAAACCAGCTGCTGCCAAGTCAATTCTGATTCATGGCGACCCCATGTGTGTCAGAGTACACCTGTACTCCAGTGGCTGATTTTTTGAAAGAAAATCATCAGGCCTTTCTTCTGAGCTGCCTCTGGGTGAACTTAAACCACCAGCCTTTTGATTAGCAGGCAAGCATGTTAACCCTCCTCACCATGCAGGGACTCCAAAACAAATATAGTAAAATGTTAGTGGTAGGACCTAGGTGGTGGGTATATGTGTGTGTTCACTGTAAAATTCTTTCACCTTTTATGTGTGTTTGAATTTTTTCAAAATTAAGTGCTGGGTAAAAAATAAACAAACAAACAAAAAATTACCTACTGACCTAGAGAAACCAGAATTTTCTGACTGGGGGATATCAATTTTGAAGAGACTGTATATCCATGTTTATCCACCTCTCACCAATACTGCTCAGCACAAAGTAATCGTTCTGATCAGGCTCAGCACCTCAAGGCACCCGTGCAGAACACAGAAGCTCAGACATCTTCAGTGGGAAGAACTTCTCACTGCCGCATTTCTACCCTCATCCTCTTCTGAACACTAACTTTGATTCTTCTTTTCCTCATTGTCTTGAATTCCCTGTACTTTCTTTTGTTTTCTACTGAGGAAATCTTCATTCATTTGTGTAGTCATGGTATAGAGAAGCGAACCTTGATGGCGCAGTGGTTAGGAGATTGGCTGCTGACCAAAAAGGTCGGAAGTTCGAATCCACCAGCCACTCCTTGGAAACCCTATGAGGCAGCTCTACTCTGTCCTAAAGGGTCACTATGAGTCAGAATGGACTCAACGGCAACAGGTTTGTTTTTGGGTTTGGTTTGGTATAGAGAGGTGTTCCTCAAACGTTTAAACGTTCATCTTCAGCAGGGTGATTAGCTTGCATTTAACACACATATAAATGGTGCCTGCTTCAGGAGAGACAATAAACAGTGCACACTGCAGCTTTGGGCTCTGTGGCTCTTAACACTGGATTCTCAAGTAGAAGCACAGACTTGGAGGTGGCTCCATAGCCCTCCCAGATAATCACTCAGGGAGTCGCATTGATGAACCATCCTTTGTCCTAGCCACACTCTGATGAACCCAGGGGCTGAGAGTTTGCTTTTAAAGTTCTGTTTGTGGATTTTCGCACCTGGTTTCTCTCTTTCAGATCAGGCACAATTAGGTGGCATTTGCTAGCAAAGTATTAGCAATTACAGTATAGTCAGCTATCTTCTCATTCTTTGTAATAGCCACATGGCAATCCATTAAGCAAAGAAGCTTCCTGGATTGTTAAAAGAATCACTTACTTTTTCCTGAATGAAGACTCAGCTAGGTCTCTTTACTTACCTGAGGTTTTAATCCATCATTTTGGGCTAAAAGATTATTTTACCCAGTTGGGGGCTAGAAAAGGTGTAATTGCACAACAAGGACTGCGGAAGGTCAAGTTAATGCAGCCCTAGTTTAAGAGAGCTTAGCGCAGAGAGGAGGGTAGTCTTATTTGAAAGCTTTCTCATTTTCTGCTTACATTTGCAACATTTCCACTTTAGTTTTCCACCTAATTACAAAAGTATTACATGCTCAATGCAGAACATTTGGGAAACACAGAAAAACACAAAACAAAAAGAACAAAATTCATCTATCATTCCAAAACTCACAATAAGCGCTATTGTCCTTTTGATACATGTCACTTTGCCTTTGTTATTTGTTTTGTTTTGATTACTACTCTGCACTACCTACTTCTAGACCAGCTGCTGTCAAGTCAATTCTGACTCACGGCGACCGCATGTGTGGCAGGGTTGACCTGTGCTCCAATGGCTGATTTTTAGAGACATCATGAGGTCTTTCTTCTGAAACGCTTTGCTTTTAGTGCTTCCTATTCTCCAACCTGACAATGTGCTATGAATTTTTATTGAATATTACTATTTTCTTAAATATAAAAGTAATAAAAAAATTCTGTAAAATATTCAAATAATTGAGAAATAGACTTGGCAGAAAAGGCATGTCTCCCATAGTCCCACCCTACAGCGATATCATCATTTACAGATTGCCATATATCTTTCAAATATTTCTCTCTGCTTATGAACATATACACACGTAATTTTTATAAAAATGAGATTACATTACACATGCTGCTCTATAATTATCTTAACAGCAGACATTTAGATTGTTTTTAATGCCTATTGTTGTTTTTGTTAGGTGCCATCAAGTCAGTTCCGACTCATAGTGACCTATGCACAACAGAAGGAAACACTGCCCAGTCCTGCGCCATCCTCACCATTGTTGCTATGCTTGAGCCCATTGTTGCAGCCCCTGTGTCAATCCATCTCATTGAAGGTCTTCCTCTTTTTCACTGACACTCTAATTTACAAAGCAAGGAGGTCCTTCTCCAGGGACTGATCCCTCCTGATAACATGTCCAAGGTATGTCAGATGTAGTCTACATCCTTTTAATGCCTAGCTATTATAAAAAGTTTTTTTTTTTTATTACAAATGATGCTGCAATGACTGTCTTTCAACAGAATTAATTTATATATGTATCACTGAGAAGACTGTCTACTGTAACAAACAATCTCAGCATTTCAGTTGCTTAAGACGAAAAAGTTTATTTCTTGGTTACATCACAATCCAATGCAGTTTAGCAAGGAATAGTGGTGATGGACTCTTCCACACAGTCATTCAGGGACTCATGTGTCAGCACTCTCCTCTTCTCCACCCGTTTCCCTGTTTCCATTCGTCCAGTTTTTCTGCCCCTTCCTACCTTCTCGTCTTTGCTTTTGGGCTGGTGTGCCCTTTAGTCTCATATACATGACTGAACTATGAAACACGTCCCTCACATAGGTTATTGTTGGCCCTACAGACCTGTCTAATCTTTGGCTAAAGGTTGAACCTCTGGAGTGACTTCAGTACTGAGTTAAAAGGGTGTCCAAGGTCGATACTCTCAGGGTTTCTCCAGTCTCTGTCAGACCAGCAAGCCTTATCTTTTGTTTGTGAATTTTAGTTTTGTTCTACATTTTTCTCTTGTTCTGTCCAGGACTCTTTATTGTGATTCCTGTCAGAGCAATTGGTGGTGGTAACTGGGCACAATCTAGTTGTTCTGGGCTCAGTCTGGTGGAGGTTGTGGTAGTTGTGGTCCATTAGTCCAGCTTCATATATATTTTAAAATGAGGCAATTTCTACAAAATATATAAATAGATATTTACTAAGGCAATACTTGAATTTGTTTGGAGTTACACCTAAAAGTAGTCATACATGATTTATATACTTATAATAATTACATGCCTTGTGTAAGCATTCATATAAAATTTTCATTAATTTCTCCAGGCAATTTATTTTTATGGAATATGTTCATATATTTCCCTTTCCTAACATTCTCAGGAATCCCTGAAATACAGAAGCACTCTTACTGTAAAATTATTTTAATTGATGTAATAAATACAGTATAGTGTATTACACAATAACATTGAATATGTAGATGAATACACTCACTGAGAATTTCTGGGTAGCCTCAGCTTGAAAAATCCATTCCCCTACCTTCCTAGGACCATCAATGTCCTGAGTAGAATCCTAAGGTGAGACTTGGAGTGTGCTCGTCTATAAGATCAGCCTTTAGCTTCCAGGCCTCAACTACATTCATGGCATATGAGAAGTAGACAGGAATTCCTTCTCACTCTGGTCTTAGTTAAATCTACATCTCTTCTTTGCTGACACTAGTTCAACCCCCAGTGACTTAAGTTTGGACTTGCTTTATTTCCCAGGTTTTGTGAGGTCATAGGTTTGACAATTGCTGCTGTCTGTCTGAACTACCCTCTTCCACACATTGTTAACTCTCTGTGAGGTCACTGGAGGAAAAAGGAGGAAATTACAAACGTTCTTACCTTCTACCTATAGCTTTTCCTGCCTCAGCTAGAATCGCCTTCCTTGACAACTATGGTCTCCACACTTGTCTATCACTTTATCAAATGTCTGTCAAATCACTCTATTTAAAATATTATATAAACTTATTTTTAGAGCAAATTATGGCTATAACTAAAAAAAGAAGTTTTTGTTTTTGTTTTTTTTAACTGACGACTGACCGTTTTCGTTTGTTGCTGTAGGAGAGTGGCAGAATTCCTCTTGAAGAGAGAACTACTCTTTTGTCTGGGAAAGCACCGAACAGACTTTTCTGACTGAGTGAGAGTAGACCCCAGGAGAGCCTGGCCAGGAGAGGGTATGCCTAAGAGAGAGCCAACTTTCTCTGCATCATAAAGTTACAGGAATTTTGGAGTGGTTTCCTCCTACCCCTGCAGTGCTGAGGAGGGTCAGACTATGGAGGAGAAGAAATAAAAACAAAAAGCTTTCTTAGAATCTAGAGGGCAGAGAGAGCGGGCCCCAGAAACACATGAGAGGACTGCCAACAAAGACTCTTTGAGATGGAGATTTCAGATAACTTTTGCTTTAGTGCTGTCCAGTATTCCATTTTACGTCATTGCCTGTTTTGTTCTATTAATTTCTCTGTATCATACACATAAAACAGTAAAATACGATAAAATACTGCTACTAACAACAACAATGTCATGAAGGAGACGTTCATGAATCCATAATTTGAAGCAAAGCATACTAGAATGGGCTGGGGGAAGCCTGTAGGAGCAATGGGAAGGTAGAGAGAAGAAATTCAGAAAAGCCAGGAACAAGACTTTAGAGCAAGAAAAGATGTGAAGAACTAAATCTAATTCCCAGAAACTAGAGAAATTGGAGAACACATTCAACTTCCCATAATATGTGACATGCTTATTAAAGAAAATGGTGACCTCGGAAGAAGAGAGAACTTTTACACGGATAATCCTTACATAGAACATTATATTTTCTCACTGCTTAAAAAACAGTAAGCTTGAACATTTACTGTCAGTGACCTGTAACAGCACAGGGGTGAGAGAGGACTATATCTCTGAAGTTTGGTCCATTAAAGTGGGGCAGTGAAGGCAGTGAAGTTATATAATCACAAATAATAACGATGAGAAAGTGCTCAACCAAAAGTGAATATATAATGTCCAGAATTTATGCAATACCCAAAAAATACACTGAATTGGTTCATTTAAAGATAATCATTTGCTCATTCATTTCTTTGCAGGATATTTGTAGGCATAACCACCCCACACCCCATTTCTTCATTAATCTAGAACTGTTTTGCAGGCAGTACCAGGCCCAGTGCCAGAAATTCCTCTGGCAAAACCATAATGCACATTCACCTTCAAGCATGAAGGAAATAGCAGAGGCCAGGGCTCTAATATAAGCCCCCTCTTCAGGCTTTTTAGAACTCAAGACATCTTAAATTTTCAGTTATGATGAATTGGTGGTGGCTCAGGAAAAAAAAAAAAAAAAAAGCCAAGGGGGTTTCATGTTTTTCCTCTAGAGAAAAACAAGATTCAAACCTATAGTGGGTTGAATGGTGGTCCCCAAAAAGATAAGTCCATGTTCTAGCCCCTGGAACATGTGAATGTGACCTTATTTGGGAAAAGGTCTTGGCAGATGTAATTACGGATCTTAACATGAGTTATCTTGGCAGGGCCCTAAATCTAATTATGTGAGGGGGCCCTAAACCCAGTGACTAGTGTCTTATAGGAGACAGAAGAGAAGAAGACACCAGCACAGAGGAGAAGGCCATGCAAAAACAGAGACAAAGATTGGGGTTATGAATCCACAAGCCAAGGAATGCCTGGAGCCACAAGAAGCTGGAAGAAGCAAGAAAGAATTCTCCCCTGGAGACTTTGGAGGTGGGTACAATCCTGCCAAAACCTTGATTTTGGACTTCTGACCTCCAGCACTGTGAGCCATTAAATTACTGTTGTTTTCAACTACCCATTTGTGATAATTTGTTGTGGAAGCCACGGGAAACTAATACAACAACAGAAAGAGGAATGAAGGAAGAGAAAAAATGTGATCTGGGACCTGGTGAATTTCTTTTCATCCCACTTCTACTCTGCCTGTGAGAGAAAACTGCTCTGGAAAAGCCACGTGGTGATACCCGCTCAAAGGCCAAGTAGAACAGGTTTTGAGCCTAAGACTTTGCACTGAGAGGGAACATTGGACCATCTAGGCCATGTTGATAAGCGCTCTTTTTGTATCTGTTGGTCTTTCTTTAGTATATAACATTTCAGGTTGTGCTGGGACCTCCTTAGCTCATGGTCATTGCATCTTTGACATTTTACCCAAAGGTGTAATTATATTGTATCCGTATACCATTTTGGATCATTGGGACCTTAATATTATCCTCTAGAGAAAGAACAATATCACATGACACTATGCATGCATGTATGTATGATGTATGTATAGCATTCTCTTAATTGAAAGGCCCCCTCCTGGCTCTTTATTCTACCAAACTGATATTTGCTATCTAGATTTTTCTTCTGTCATTTGTTATTTTCTTCCTAGATTAATTTAATACAATTATGGGAGTAAAGCTCTTTCTGAAATTGGGTGAATCCCTCTAAAGTTATCATCCTACTTGCCAAACTTGATACCTGCTTAATTCTGCAACAAAACCACAGCAATAATGCTTGGTCTTAGAAAGTATCTTTCAGAGGATATAATAAGGCAGATTACAAATACAAATTTGCTAAGTATCCTTAGTTTTCAAAGAGGTTACTCCAGTGAACCTAAACAAAGACATGTTAAATGTAACCTGTAGGCTTAAGATCATAGTCAACTGGTGGTAAGTCATAACTAAGGAGTGGGTTCTTCTTTCCACTTTCTTTCTGCTCTATCCAGTAAACAATGTAAGAATTCATAAACATGCTCTGTGCTGGGCACTTTGTGGGCATGGCCTATATGATTTTGAGTTCAAAATGATTGAACAGGAATCCTTACTTGAGTTTTTGCAACTGTGGTGGTGGTTATTTAATGACATTTCATAAAAAGTGATATAGTGCCCATGTTTCAGGTCAATAAGGGGATGTGATTCAGGTAAGATTAAAATCAGGAAGTGAGTCTTGAAATTCCATTTGCAACCATGATACGGCAGCTGATACTGTACTAACCCAAAACAACTTTAAAATGGACAAAACATATGAGGCAGCTTATTTCAGGCACTGGACTACAAGCAGTGTAGTAAGCCTGTGATCCCTGGAGAAAGGAAACACACGAGGTGAGCTGCGTGATTGCTTCAGCTACTTAGAGACAATTTTCCAACCATGGTGCAGAGATCTGGAGTCTGAACAGAGCATGGTGCTGAGGATGCAGGTATCAGAATGCAGGATAGGAGAAGCAGTTGGAACCTCTGGAGCAGAGCACCAGAGAGGAGGGAGCTGTGCAGAAATGGGACTCTAGAAGTCCATGTAGAAACCCCCTGAAAGTCCATGGCTAAGAGCTGGACTGTATACCTGCAGGGTGAGATAACTTTAGCCTCACCAGATAGCTGCTGCTGTGAGGTTGGAAGTGGAACCTAGATACTAAAAGTCGAGCAGTGCTAGGTGAGGAGCAGTGGCAGAGGATATCAGAGTCCTGGCCCCCCCTGAGTGGGGAGATTTATTAACATCTCATTAAAACTTCTGGAATCTAGCTGAAAAAATAAATTCCACATCTTAGGAATAAAAAACATGATCTAGAGAAAGACCTACTATAAACCCACTCTAACAAAATCAAAAACAAAATCTCAAAAATATTTGTATGGAAGGCAACATTTGGAGAGTGAGCACTGCCTAGTTGTAGAAGCTTAGAAAACACCTTGGATTTTTCACAGATCCACACTAACAACGTAAAACACCAAGCCCACAGGAGTTAAAGTGTAAGTCAGTAAATGAACTGCCTGCTGAAATAAGAATTGACATCTTCAGAGGAAGATTACAGAATCCAAAATTTCTACAATGTATTATACATAATGTTCAGCATTTAATCAAAAAATCACTAGTTACATACAAATAATTAAAGGAAATTATTTTTAAAGAATCGAAGAAAAATACGGCCTTAATGAGTGATCAAATAGGAAATCTCAGCAGAGAAGTGGAAATTATAAACACAATAAAATGAAAATTCTAGAACTGAAAAGTACTGTAACTGAAATAAGAAATTAACAGGTTTAACAGCAGTTCAGAGTTAATAGAAAAGCGTCTGTGCGCTTAAAGACAATAAAATATAAATTATCCAATCTGAAAAATAGAAAACCAAAGACCCATTGCCTTTGAGTTGATTCTGACTCATAGCAACTCTATAGGACAGAGTAGAGCTGCCCCATAGAGTTTTCAAGGAGCTCCCGGTAGATTAAAACTGCTGACGTTTTAGTTAGCAGACATAGCTCTTAACCACTATGCCACCAGGGTTTCCAAAGAATAGAAAGAAAAAAGATTTAATAAAAATGAACAGTCTCAGGGGTCTGAGAGACAATATCAAACAGCCTAACATACAGGGAATTGAGTACCAGAAGAAGAAGAAAGTTATATAGGGGCAAAATATTTTTAAAGAAATAATGACCAGGAACTCCTCACATTTGAAGAAAAACACTGACTTTCAGATACAAGAATTTTAAAGAACCCACACAAGACAAATGTAAAGGAAAGCACATCAAGACACATCATAGTCAAACTGCTGAAAATCAAAGACAAAGTCTTGAAAGCTGCCAGAGGAAAAAAGGCACTTTGTATATAAAAAAAAAAATAAAAATAAGAATTATCAGGGACTTTTCATCAGAAACAATGGGAAGCAAGAAGACAATGAAATGACTTAAATTGCTGAAAGGAAAACAAACAAAAAACCCTGTTAACTCCAAATTTTGTATCAGCAAAATATCCTTCACAAACAAGGGTTAAATAAAGACATTTCCAAAATAATAAAAGCTGGGAGAATTTGTTTCCAGTATACTATCTGAATGATATCCTTCAAGCCAAATAAAGTTTGCATCTATAGGAGGAAAGAACACTAGAGATAGCAAGTAAGAGAAGATGGGAAGCTGGCATATGAAGAGTTGGACAAATTTCCTCAGAACTATGTGATAGATGGAAATCATCATGGAACTGAAATTCCCATAGAGCTTTAATTTCAGGCTATCTCTGCCTAACAGTGAACTGTCTTAATATTTGGCCCTTGTAATCAGAATGGTGCTATAAGTTGGCTGGGAAGTTTCTTAAATTGAAGCATTCTTTTCTGAGGTTGTCCAGAAATTTAACATGTTATATGAAGAGTTAAGAATCCAATTTCAGAATTCCTATGCATTTTTCCATTGGCCAGTAGAACGGGGCTATACTTCAGAGCTAAATCATTAATTGCTTCTATGAATATTTAGTAAAAGAGTCTGACTCATCTAATATATGTAGATTTTTAAACTACCCACATTAGTACATTTTTGGAAGCTCTTCTATGAGCTTGAAATAGTCATGACATATTTTAACTCATAAAAAGAAACACAGGAATTAATACAGAAACAGATTTTCCTTCAATGTGTACATAGGGTTGAGTGATCCCTTTAAATATCTAATTTTGGCTTTAAATCCGAAACCAAAAAAACCATACCCATTGCAGTGAGTTGATTCCGACTCATAGCGACTATATAAATAGAAAGCCCAGTATTAATCAAAGTTTATTTGCAGAATATGGTAAAACGGCTCATTGTAAGAGTTTAATGTTTTTATTTCACTTTTAAAAACTTCCCATTATTTCTTTTGTTTCCCTTATTCATTCTGGTAATTCCTGAATAATTTTTCTGTTCTGACAAGATAGGTGGAAGGCTAAGAACTATCCTATTAAAGATATGACCATAACTTAAAAAAAAAAAAAAACTCAAAGCAAATCTTAGACTTCCTTTGTATTAATAAGAGCTAGTTTTTTGTTTTTTTTTTTTTAGTTATTTGATGATGTGCATAGAGATATTTTGCAGCTAAGACAAATCAAAAACCAAAAGTCATAGATTCAGAGAACTGGAGGCTCTTTGAGATGGGAGAATGTGAGAATTGGCAGGAATCCTAAGTTATTGGGCTAACGTGGTAGACAGGGGTAGGGGCTGCATTAGACCAATCAGCACTGAGGCATGAGAAACCAAGCACTGGAAATGAATGGAGTACAGATGTCATAAATAAGGAAATCAAAACATACAGCTTATGAGATATCATATATGCACAGCTTAAATGTAGTTGGAAGGCTACGGGGAAATCATTAGAAAACAAGGAATATTAAGCAAATATTCAGAATTGGGGTGTGGGGTGAGAAACCTCTTCAGATATTACCCTAATTTTCTATAAATTTCTAGTGGCTCTGGTAGTTACAGAGTTATTTACATATTTTTATGCCCTGGAAATTAAACGATACCATTTTTGTTTTCCTGTTAATTTAAGAAAAGAACTAATCAAAGATCATTAGAAAATTTTTGAGCTAGACACTGATACAAATTTTTTAAATTCTAATTACTAAAAATCAAAATCCTCTATATTTTTAGTTGGCAGAGTAGATGAGCACAATAAATAGCTTATACATTTTCATGGGTTTGTGCATTAACTAAAAATGCTAAAAACTGTCTAACCATCTATAGTTTTTAATATATTTACACGTCCAATCCAACCCTGGAAACCCACTAAAACACAAATTCAGATTGCAATCCAGTTACAATGCAAGCCAGGCACAAAAGCCTTCTAATGATCTTTGATTAGTTCTTTATTAAATTCATCAAGGGAGCAAAGAAAATTTAATAATCTTCACCAGTTGTCATCTTTCTGATTAGAGTTTTGATTAGAACTTTCAGCTTTTATTTTTCTCCTTGCTAGCCGTTGCCAGAGCTTTTGCTATTGCTTCTAGTTGGAGAGGAAGAACAAGGCAGATGGGACACGTTAGATACCCTACTCTTGTTAGTATTCCCTGGGCATGGTCATGTGTGCCAGAATTTATTGAGGGAGACAGTCAGGAAATCTCTGGGTATCCCCTCCTTACCACCTAGCCAACCTCTTCATACAATAAAACAGTGGAATTTCTGCTTTCGCCAGCTTCCTGTGCCGGAATACACTTTTCTTGTATTAACAGTCATATTCCCCAGGGTAGAAACAGACTTTTCATCCTGGTAAATTTACAAATAAAGATTATATTGAGGGTTGGTTAGTGAAACTGTACACGTTTTGTGTGTAAAAACAACGGAATTATAGGGACCACCATCTATAGGTATTTGAGAAATTCTCAATTAGACTGCTCAGAATAAAGGTCTGTATAAGGTCACTCGGTCTGGGGTAAAAAAAAAGTGAGATGAACAATAATGATGTTTACACTTTGCTTCCTCGTATAGCATATGGGAGAATAATAACCTTCAGATTTCTATATAGCAGATATCTTTCTCATATTCACAAATATCGCCTCGATTACTTTTCTATCATTGCTGAAAAGTGGGAAATGTGTGGTTATTATCATCTCCGTTTCCTATTATATCATGTTATTTTAGTACCCAATACCTGAAAAGAAGGGCGGCTAGGTAGTTTATCATCACACTCAACCACCATTAGACCTCAGCTGCTAGAGAGAGATAATAGGAAAGAAGATATAAAGAAATAATAAAAATGCAAACATAGGAAATTCTTAACCTACAAAAAAGTTGTATTTCAGAAGTTCATTTGTTAGGCTACTGTTTCGAACTCAAAAATCTATATTTTCATAGGAATAATATTATAATTGGTGATAAGACTCCTAGGCTAGCCCATCACAGCCTATTTATGTAGTTGAAAATGCAAGTGTTACAAAAATTACTGTAGCAGAAAGCAATTCAGTTGGAAATACATGGTATTTGTAACTACATACAAGGTTAAATAAAATTTTATATAATAACTTAGTAGCCAAGACTCATTAACAGCCTGGGATATGCAGATGACACTATCTTGCTCGCTGAAATCAAAGAGGCCTTGAGGCACTTACTCATGCAGATCAAAGACACCAGCTGGGGAAAACACAGGTCAGTGGCAAAAAATTATTCAATCCAGGAACCCAGAGGGAGATCTCCTCACTTTAAACATGATACAGGTTTTGATTCCAATGGGCTTTTTCCAGTTGATCAAACTCTAGGTAATTATCAAAATATACTGCGTGCAAGCAACATGCCACGCACCACAATGCTGAAGAGAATACAAAGATTATTAATTTGGGGCACTAATAAGCTTATAATTTAAATGCAAAGCATGTGTGATAAAAATGTAGTACATAGTACATTAGGATTAGGGTGTAGTCAAAGGACGTCAAAACTAATGTTCAGTTTCATCAACCCAATAAACAAAAATTTAACAAAAAGGAATTGTTTGAATCAGTCGTTAGACTCATTGGACTTCTCATTCAGGATACCATTGCAAGGTACAGAGAAACTGGTTTAAACCCAAACTATCAGTCATTCAATACATATTAAGCACCTCCTATTTGCAAGAAAAAACATTTCCAAAATGAAACAAGCATCGATAATACCCTTCCCCAGCACCAGGAAACTTCTACTCTTTCGAAGACACAAACATAAAGATGAAGATCTAAAAAGACACAGGCCACTTCACAACGTACACATCATTGCTTCCAGGCATAGTTAAACATTCTAGACCTTAAGGCCTTACACAGGCTTTTACTCTACTACAGCATTAACCCCATGTGTCTGTCAGTTTGTCACAGTGTGGGGGCTGTGTGTTGCTATGATGCTGGAAGCTATGCCACCAGTACCAGCAGGGTCA
Source organism: Elephas maximus indicus (assembly GCF_024166365.1). Taxonomy (NCBI): domain Eukaryota; kingdom Metazoa; phylum Chordata; class Mammalia; order Proboscidea; family Elephantidae; genus Elephas; species Elephas maximus. Next base: position 48,500,574 of record NC_064828.1, on the reverse strand, counting down.
CCCATGGAGGATAGGTTTCAGCTGAGCTTCAAGACAAAGATAGACTAGGAAGAAGGACCCAGCAGTCTACTTCTGAAAAGCATTAGCCAGTGAAAACCTTATGAATAGCAGAAGAACATTGTCGGAGATAGTGCCGGAAGATGAGCCTCCCATGTTGGAAGGCACTCAAAAGACAACTGGGGAAGAGCTGCCAGTAGAGTCAATCTTAACGACATGGATAGAGTAAATCTTTCAGAACCTTCATTTGCTGATGTGGCACAACTTAAAACGAGAAGAAACAGCTGCAAACATCCATTAATAATAGGAACTCGGAATGGAAGAAGTATGGATCTAGGGAAATAGGAAATCATCAAAAGTGAAATGGGACACATAAACATCACTAGGCATTAGTGAGCTGAAATGGACTGGTATTGGTCGTTTGACTTGGACAATCATATAGTCTACTATGCCGGGAATGGCAGCTTGAAGAGCAATGGCATTGCATTCATCGCCAAAAAGAAAATTTCAAGATCTATCCTGAAGTACTACGCTATCAGTGATAGGATGATATCCATACTCCTACAAGGAAGACCAGTTAATACAACTATTATTTAAATTTATGCACCAACCACTAAGGCCAAAGATTAAGAAATTGAAGGTTTTTACCAACGTCTGTGGTCTGAAATTGATCGAACATGCAACCAGGATGCACTGATAATTACTGGTGATTGGAATGTGAAAGCCGGAAACAAAGAAGAAGGATTGGTCGGTAGTTGGAAAATATGGCCTTGGTGCTACAAACTGTGCCAGAGATCGAATGAGAGATTTTTGCAAGACCAACAACTTCTTCATTGCAATACCTTTTTTCACCACATAAATGGCGACTATATACATGGACCTCGCCAGATGGAATACACAGGAATCAAATCAACTACATCTTGTGAAAAGAGATGATGGAAAAGCTTAATATCATCAGTTAGAACAAGGCCACAGGCCGACTGTGGAACAGACCATCAAATTGATCATACGCAAGTTCAAGTTGAAACTGAAGAAAATCAGAGCAAGTCTTCAAGAGCTAAAATACAACCTTGAGTATATCCCACCTGAATTTAGAGACCATCTCAAGAAAAGATTTGACATGTTGCATACTAATGACCGAAGATCAAATGAGTTGTAGAAGGACATCATACATGAAGAAAGAAAGAGGTCATTGAAAAGACAGGAAAGAAAGAAAAGACGAAAATGGATTCAGAGGAGACTCTGAAACTTGCTCTCCAACATTGAGCAGCTAAAGTAAAAGGAAGAAATAACGAAGTAAAAGAACTGAACAGGAGATTTCAAAGAGCAGCTCAAGAAGACAAAGTAAAGTATTATGATGACATGTGCAAAGAGCTGGAAATGGAAAACCAAAAGGGAAGAACGTGCTCGGTGTTTCTCAGGCTGAAAGAACTGAAAAAAATATTTAAGCTTCGAGTTGCAGTAGTGAAGGATTCTATGGGGAAGGTATTAAATGGCACTGGAAGCATCAAAAGAAGATGGAAGGAATACACAGAGTCATTATTCCAAAAAGGATTAGTCGACGTTCAACCATTTCAAGAGGTAGTATATGATCAGGAACTGATGGTACTAAAGGAAGAAGTCCAAGCTGCACCACAGACATTGATGAAAAACAAGGCTCCAGGAGTTGACGGAATATCAATCGAGATGTTTCAACAAACAGATGCAATGCTGGAAGTGCTCACTTGTCTATGCCAAGAAATTTGGAAGACAGTTACCTGGCCAACTGACTGGAAGACATCCGTATTTATGCCTATCCCCAAGAAAGGTGATCCAGTCGAATGCAGAAATTGCTGAACAGTATCATTAATATCACATGCAAGCAAAATCTTGGTGAAGATCATTTAAAAGCAGCTGCACCAGTATATCAACAGAGAACTGCCAGAAATTCAGGCCAGATTCAGAACAGGACGTGGACCAGGGATATCACTGCTGATGTCAGATGGATCCTGGCTGAAAGCAGAGAATATCAGAAGGAGGTTTACCTGTGTTTTATTGACTCTGCTAAGGCTTTCAACTGTGTGGATCATAAAAAAGTATAGATAACATTTCAAAGAATGGGAATTCCAGAGCACTTACTTGTGCTCATGAACCTGTACGTAGATCAAGAGGCAGTTCTTCAGACAGAACAAGGGGATACTGAGTGGTTTAAAGTCAGGAAAGCTGTGTGTCAGGGTTGTATCTTTCACCATACCTATTCAATTGTATGCTGAGCAATTATTCAGAGAAGCTGGACTATATGAAGAAGAACGGGGCATCAGGATTGGAGGAAGACTCATTAACAACCAGCGTTATGTAGATGGCACAATCTTACTTGCTGAAAGTGAAGAGGACTTGAAGCATTTACTGATAAAGATCAAAGACCACAGCCTTCAGTATGGATCGCACCTCAACATAAAGAAAGCAAAAATCCTCACAACTGGACCAATAAGCCACAGCATGATAAATGGAGAAAAGATTGAAGTTGTCAAGGATTTCATTTTACTTGGATCCACAATCAACACCCATGGAAGCAGCAGTCAAGAAATCAAAAGATGCATTGCATTGGGCAAATCTGCTGCAAAGAACCTCTTTAAAGTGTTGAAAAGCAAAGATGTCATCTTGAAGACTGAGGTGCGCCTGACCCAAGCCATGTATTTTCAATTGCGTCATATGCATGTGAAAGCTGGACGATGAAAAAGGAAGATCAAAGAAGAACTGACGCCTTTGAATTGTGGTGTTGGCGAAGAAGATTGAATATACCATGGAGTGCCAAAAGAATGAACAAATCTGTCTTGGAAGAAGTGCAGCCAGAATGCACCTTAGAAGCAAGGATGGCGAGACTGCATCTTACATATTTTGGACGTGTTGTCAGGAGGGATCAGTCCCTGGAGAAGGACATCATGCTTAGTAAAGTACACGGTCAGCAGAAAAGAGGAAGACCCGCAACGAGATGGATTGACACAGAGGTTGCAACAATGGGCTCAAGCTTAACAACGATTGTTAAGGATGGTGCAGGACAGAGCAGTGTTTCATTCTGTGGTACATGGGATCGCTATGAGTCAGAACCGTCTCAAGGGCAACTAACAACAACAACAACATAGCACTTAATACATAATACCATAATTACCTGTTACAAATTTAATTTATACACTTGCCTATGAGCTCTTAAAGGGCAAGACTGTCTTTTCTTTACTGTTGTATCCTCACTGCCTTGCTTAGCGCCTGGACCATAGTCGGAGGTCAGTAAGTGTGGAAGTGGTGATGTTTTCCCCCAACCTGTCTTGTTTTCTTCCGTGGGCATAGAGCTCCACCAGCTGTGACACTCATGGCTGCTTTTTCCCATCTTCCTTTTCTACTTTATTTCTTATTTTCTACAGAAATTGGAAGGGAATAGAGATGATATTATGGCTCCCCCAAACCTAACCAGACATATGGGCAGAAAGATAAATAGAACACACACACACAAAAAAACCAGCCTCACAATTCTGCTTCAAGTTTAATTGGCCATGAATATACAATCACCAACTAGAGAAAGAGAACAAACATTTTTAAACTTCAAAAAGCTATTCTGGTCAAAGCTGATGCCAGAAATAGACCAGAGAGTTGGGGAGACTCTGATTGTATCTGAATCAGTTTGTTCCATTCCCTCACAAATGAATTTGTATATTTAAACACACACACACACACACACAAAACAATACTCATTAGAGATCTAAGACACCATTAGTAATGGTAATACATATTCATAAATGTTTTTTAAAGTGTACCATTTATGCAATTGACATAAATAGACCTTTGAGTGTTATTCTAATCTTATATTACTATTACATATTTAGGGCACATTACCCATAGATTAAAACGTTCAAAAAAAATGTTTTAAAATTCACTATGGCTACCCCACAGTTGAGTTTTAACATGTTGGATCCCAGATTCAATACAGAAAATTCGAAAACCGCTGAGCGCACCAAATGACAGGTTCAGCCCCCTCTATTACTAATCCAGTTGTGTGATTTAGGACAGATTTCTTATTTCTCTGTGCCTTTTACCCTAAAAAAGAAAAAAAAAATTTTTTTTTTTTTTCTTTTTTACCCTGGTGGCGTAGTGGTTAAGTGCTATGGCTGCTAACCAAACGGTTGGCAGTTCGAATCCACCAGATGCTCCTGGGAAACTCTGTGGGGCAGTTCTACTCTGTCCTATAGGGTGGCTATGACTTGAAATCGACTTGAGGGCAACGGGTTTGGTTTTGGTTTTGGGTTGCTTATTAATGTGGAAAATGAGGGGAGTGAATTAGATAGTCTATTAGGTCCTTGTTTTAGCTTTGAAGTTTTATAATTCTAACATAATTATGATAAATGTATATATTTTTAATGCCATCCTAAATGATTCTTAAAACCTTCCTTCTTGAAAAAAAACCTAAGTTTCTGCTTACATTGTTTCATATCAGTGGGCAGTGTTTGTGCTATAGTTACACTATTTACAAAGTTTTAGAAGGATTGTGAACTGCAGTACACAATTTGGGTAAAAGCAAAGAATTTCTGTGGTCATATGAAAAGGAATAAAATAATAACATAATGAAATATCAGAATCAATCACTTAGCTAAACTATCAATAATAGGATTTAATGAAAGGAATGTAAGGGCATGGTGATTTATTAAAGAAGATGGAGGGTCCTTTTGTATACATAAGGATAATACAAACAGAACAAGCAGGCCACGTTTCAGAATATCATTGATGACCATGTGAAACTGGCCTGACAAAAACAGCGATCTATTCACAGTCACACAGAAAAAAACACCATGATACAAAACTAGCCATTCAATAGCAACAGCTCTAAGCATCAGGCTCAGCGATATTAGTGGTGGGAGCTTTATCTTCAAGCTGCCACTCTCACTGGAACTTCAAAATTATAAAATTCACAGGCCTGGGTATGTGCGAGCCATCGGCAGGGGATGGGGGGATGTCTTTTTTTGTGACAAACCATGAAATTTCTTTAAGGTACGTTATGAAATGCCTTTGCAGAAGGTTGGTGTGTAAATACTAAGGTTCGTGCATTCCTTGTTGCAGCTCTAGAGAATGTGAAGCACTGTATTTTAAAATTCTTAACATTTTAGAGTACTTAAAATGAGTAGTCTTTCCATTTAATTGGAGCCTTTTCCCCCCCTCTGATGGACAGACTATGAGGTTTCCTAAGTGCTTTCCCCAAGTCTCAGAAGCAAAGAGATTTGATTGATTCTTTCCTCAACTGGCTTATTTTATTGTGTTGGATGATGACTTGCCTTTTAGGCTGAGAGAAAGCGATTTGTTTATACTCCCCTGGCCTTTAGGAGGGGACTTGGGTCTCTGAGACAGAAGGCTGCTTTGGATAACATTGAGAAGTTAGGATTTGGTGATAAAGTTGCATAATGAGACCACATTCTATTCCAGGGCTAAATGCAACTGGCAAAGTCAACCAACTAGGAGCATTTGAGGCAGAAGTTAAAAACGGTTCAGTCTCCTTTGTGAATAAAAGTGCGTTCTTTTCCCTATGGTCTGAAAACCCAGTTATAATAAGCCACTTATATGACTCAATTGATCATGGTATCTATAGAAGTTAAGGAGCCCTGGTGGTACTATGGTTAAGCACTATGCAGGAGAAAGACCTGGCGATTTGCTTCTGTAAAGATTACAGCCATGAAAACCCTATGGCGCAGTTCTCCTCTGTCGCATGAGGTTACTATGAGTCTGAGTCAACTCGAGGCACCCAACGATGACAATATCTACAGAAGTCATGCATAAAGAAGGCAAAAGAGCTGACAAAACAGAGAAGAAGTGGCTCAGCTATCTCCCTCTATACCCCGCAATTTATTAGAAAGTATTAAAGATCTCAATATAAAAAGACTGGTGAAATAGTAGTAAGATTAATCATCCTGCAAAGAGGAGAAAGAGTATTGAAATAAATTTGCACTCAGCATTGCTGGGTTTCAAATTGTCTCTTTTTTACTTAGGTTAACTTAGGTTTTTTTACTTAGGTTAACTCTCTCAGCCACAGCGCTGACCAGCTGTGAAAGTCATTCTGTCCTGTAGAGAGAAAGAATATGGTGTATTCCCCATCATCTACCCTAGAATTCATGGCCAAAGCATCTGAATTGCCTGTCCTAGCTTGATTCGTTACACACTATAAGGTTTAGTCATTTTCCCTGTCGGGAAAATCGCAACTTTAACCTTCCAGTACAGGCGAATGATGTTTACACTTTTGTCTACACTGACTCTTCAACTCTTCAGTAGAAAAGAGCAGATATTTAAAAAAGAAACCACCAGAAAATTGGCAGTCCCTCCTCAGTTGCCTCAATATTCACTATGCCTCAGTATTCACTATTATAATAAGAATTTTATCTGGTTAGATGATAAGGATATTATCATAGCTTCTCCTTCTTCCTGACACTTAAGTATGACTATCAAGCCAAAGGTATAGGTATTTTCCCTAATAGCCACAGAGAGATTTTGGGAGGACTATGATGATTATGATGAAGCAAATATCTCTCAGATATATTAAGTACAAAAAGATAGATCCAGAACAATACATACAATACGAATCTTTTGACATAAACACTATATAAATGTATATATTTCAATCAGAAAGGATACACAGCAAACACTCGAGCTTGGAAAGGGGAAGTAAGGGGTACTTTTGCGTCATGTGGAGTATTTGAATTTCTAACAAAGGAAATGAATTAATGTGTTACTTGCATTGAAACAAATACACTTTAAGGCATGGAGCACTAAAAATTCAGACACAACCAAGCCTTGATAACTCAGACGTATTTTGCTCTACTTTGACAGAATCATGTTAGTCATTACATTCTTTGTAGCATATTTTATTGAAAATGCATCAAGGACTTAGGCTGTCTGAAGTCAGCGGAAATTGTGGGCATGCTGTTGCTCTACGGGGCCTAGAAGACTCTAGCATACCACCTGGCATTAAATCAAGCACACCATAGACATTGAGTGAATGGATGGACAGACAAATGGGTGGACAGATGGATGGGTAAAGTAATAATACTAAGACCTTTATCATTTGCGACTCATCTTGGATAACTAGTAAAGAGAAATATACAAACATTCTGGGATGCAGTTCTTTTGAGCAATATTGATTTTGCAGTAGGTTTAGAATTGCCAGTTTTTTACAGTGCCACCAATTGTATTTGGCAGAGAATTTTTCATCCTGTTCACTGACAGCTTTTCAGTATTTGATATGTTCCATGAGTCATAAAACCACTAAGCAAAATGTCAAGAGTTTTCAAAAGCATTAAGCCCTGCAAAAATTCTATTTGCCTCACCAAAATGTAAAACTTCCTTCTCTGGCTTCTTCTACTCTTTCAAATCACTAGTGCATTTTCATCCTTCAATAGATATTCAAAAAAAGGAAAAAAAAAATTTTTTTTTTATATAGATATTCAAAGACCCCATCAATTCCAACAAATGCCAAAAAGAGAAAGTAAATACGTCAGGAAACATCTGTCTAGCTATTTCATTAACCTCAGCTGAAACTACAGTTAAGGGAAAAGTAATCAGTAAAATGCCTACAACAGTTAATTTTTTCTGTCAATACTTACAACAACTGTTTCTCTTTTGACCCATCCTTAAATTTGAATGCTTTATTCTAAAGATTGAAAGCAAGGGGTTTATTTTTTACTGTCATTCTGTTATCATTTATAAATGCCTCTGCTGGGGGTAAATAAATGAGGGTAATGGTCAAAATATAAATGATCTCTCCCACAGACAGCTTTTAAATCACCAGAGGGTCATGAAGATGAAAAGATCACAGGACTTGGGACAAATGTGTAGCCAGATTCCAACACTGGGGGGAGAGATAGCTGTGTCATGTCTTGGTGGGGATACACACACAAAAAATGGTGCCACCTTTTGACTACCTTCTCTAAGTGTCTCACATTCTTGCTTTTTCACTGTTCTTTAATGCCCTTTTGCAATAGTCTTAACATAGTCTTATGATCTGCTCCACTTCCTTCTCACTCACTCCACTGCCGCCATGCTGCTTCTGACTTAGGATCCTGTAGAATATTCCCTCACTAACTGCGTGATCATGGAGTAGCCAGTAAACCACTATGGCTCCTTATTTATAAAATAAGGATACAAATCTGGATAGACCAAGATTACGTTCACGTTTGCCATTTGGAATTTTCATACCTCTTTTTTTTTTTTTTCTTAAAGAAGGATTATTTCAGATGTAAACAGTGAGGCGAATTGCCCTTTAGTGTTCTATCTCTTAACTTTTGCTGATGATCTCCCTAATGACTAACAGAACTCAGATTGGCCCCACTAACCCTATCTCAACAGTTCAGATGTTCTGGATAGTCTACTGATGACTGAATATAATCAGGAAAACATGCCACTGGCTCGTGGTCCCAAGGCTTAAAGATAACATATATGAGCACATTAGAATAAGGATTGACCGTCCTAATACATGTTTACTTTAGGTATATCACCATTAAAATGCTAGTAAATAGCCATGAGTTGATGGACATTATGTAGGCTCAGAATTGTGTGAATTCACCCTTAAGATAGCTTTAGTTAATAAAACTTTGTTATTCTGTGACTACTAACACATACCAGTTGTTGAGTTGATTCCAACTCAAGGTGACCCTATGTGTGTCAGAGCAGAACTGTGCTTCCTAGCATTTCCAGTGGCTGGTTTTTTGGAAGTAGATTGCCAAGCCTTTCTTCTGAGATACCGTTGGGTAGACTCAAACCTCAAGCCTTTCAATATGCACACCAAGGATTCTGACTACCAATATATTGCTCTAATAGTAAAGAGAGATACCTGTGATTGGCCTCCGCGTTTTAGTCAAAGGAAAATATCATACTCCCTAAGAAAATTAAGTGTCCTATGGTATTAACTTCATCAACATTAAATACCAATAATATAGGAATATCTTCCCTCCAGAGTATTTATATTGTTAAAAATTGTCTACTGATAGCAGTGCAGAAAAATTGAGCAATTTAGTTAAAGGAGTCAGGACATGGAGTATTACAGCAAAATGTCTAAATTGTGGTAACCAGTGTTTATTTAATTTTGTGTATAGATCTAAAAACTAAGAATCAATAAATCTACAAATGTCTAAGTATGAATAGTTTCCCTATAAAAATACTTTTATTTTTTAATCCATTTTAAACTTTTCCCGGAAAATCTTTTAATTTAGCATATGAAAAGAATAATTGGATTTTAAAGTGTAATTGAACAGGCAAATTCCCTTTATAAGAAAATAGCACACAAATGCAAGCTTAATTCAGGATTACAATTTTGAAATTGTTTGAAATCTTTCCTATCAATGAACACTGAAACACAAAACTATTTGTATTCCTTTATTCAAACAAATGTGTTAATCTTAGTATTTCTATACCCCTTCTTCTACACCTTCTCAAGTAAAATCTCTACTTCCATGCAGACATTTGATGAAAACAATCTTGTCCATCTCATTTCTATCTATATGGTTTCTAAGTCTTCTGAGAACAGGTGGAAATTGTCCATAGCAAAAATTGCTCCTGCTGTAGTTTCCCGAATATTTCAGTGTTCAATTAACCATAGTTTAAATTAATCAGAACATCCAGGAAACGAACACTGGTGAGACTGAATGAGACAGAAAATTTGATTGTGTTATACATGAAATTCAGCTATTCAGTGAAATTCTCCAATTGTGGTAATTCCTCTGTCCTGATTACAATTATTTCATCTATGTGGTGCATATATATTTTAATCTTCTCCTGACACTTTCTGTTGTTATAAATGAATATGTCTTCCTAGCTATTCACAAATAAATTTGCATTACTGAGGTCATGTCTGACTATAGGTCTTGGTTCTGTAATTTAAACAATACTTAATTTTGGCTCCTGGGATTATTTTTGCATTAGATGGTAATTGATTGGAAATCCACTGACAAATAATAAAGGTATCATATTCTGTTAATGAGCTTGACAAAGGAGGATTCCTATCCTCATGTTTATAAAAGAAAGATTTGACCTTGGATACATTACTAAAACTATTGTATATCATTATACAGTCACAATAGACTGTTAAGTTTTATAGTCTGAAAGGCCCTCTTTAGTCAGAAGGCCTTGTAGGTGTGTACAGAATTTCTCTAAAATCAGGACCCAAACACATTTTCAGCCCACGTGACCCTGATCCCTGGAAGTTAGTCCACTTCTGTTATATTCTGCATCTAGTTTCTTTTTCCTTTATTTCTTTTCTGTCTCTCAAAATTGCTTTTTTATTTTCCATTGTTGGGGTTCAATTCCATAGAGAGAAAAGTGGGAAAAAAAAAGTAAAAAATTACAGGCTGTTGAGTGAACAAGAAAGATGTGGTGGCGAGTGATATATTCTTTAGTGTCTTCTTTTAATTTCTCCCAACTTATGCTTATTTTTATTTTCTATTTTACTTGATTTTTACAATAAAACCTGAAAAAAAGCACTCTTCTAAAGCATTTTAACATTTCTTCATTTTTTTTCAGTTCTTAAGTGGCTATTTATGTAAAGTTTAAGTTTTCTTTAAAGAGAAAAAAAATGCCATCTGTTTTAGTCATCTAGTGCTGCTGAAACAGAAATACCGCAAGTGGATGGCTTTAACAAACAAGTTGATTCTCTCACAGTCTAGTAGGCTAGAAGTCCAAATTCAGGGCATCAGCTCCAGGGGAAGGCTTTCTCCCTCTAGCTCAACAATCTTCCCCTGGACTAGGAGATTCTCCACACAGGAACCCTGGGTCCAAAGGATGCTCTCTGCTACTGGCACTGCTTTCTTGGTAGTATGAGGTCCCCCAGTCTCTGCTTGCTTCCCTTTCCTTTTATCTCTTGGAAGCTAAAAGGTGGTGCAGGCCATACCTCAGGGAAACTCCCTTTACTTTGAATCAGGGATGAGACCTTAGTAACAGTGTTACAATCCCACCCTAATCCTCTTTAACATAACGTAATCTTGCCTCATTAACCACAGGCAGAGATTAGGATTTACAGCACATAGGAAAATTACAATCACAAAATGGAGGACAACCATACAATACTGGGAATCTTGGCCTAACCAAGTTGACACGAATTTGGGGGGACACGATTCAACCTGTGACACCATTATTCTTATTTTGCTGAGATTTTGGAAAGTTTAAGAACACTTCTGTTGAAGAGAGCTGAAGTTGTATAAGCATATGGTCTTGAATCAATAGCTAGATGTCCCCTGTACCAGTCCAAACTCCATCATTGATTGACTACTTTGTGGCTTTGGAAATCACTTAACTTGTCTGAGTCCCTGGGTAGTGCAAATGGTTAATGAGATCACTGCTAAACAAAAGATCGAAGATTCAGCTTCACCCAGAGGCAGGATAATTGGTATAGGAAGAAAGGCCTGGGGATGTGCTTCCTACTCTGACACTCACAGGATTGCCATGGTTCGGACCCCAACTGGTAACTTCATTATTAGTGTTTTTGCCTAAAGTAGGCACAGTGATAACATCCTGTCAAAGAAGTACAACAAGGTGATCTGTACTAATTAGTTCCATAAGAATACAAATTTATTTCACCAACGATTTGGTCATATGATCAAACTTAACAACCAAACCTAAAAGATACTCCCATCCCTCTGAGCATCCAAGCATAAGGATTGTTTAATGAAATTGTGTACGGCACAGAAAAAGAGGGGAAAAGATTTTCAATCAAGCAAATCTAGCAAGATTTGGCAGATTCAATTGTGTAGACACGTTGAATATTGGACCTCTTCCATTATTAATTTATTCCTTATTCCTGTGTCATCTAGGGACAATGGTCTATTCAGACAGCCTTCTATGCTGCAAGTGATTGTAATTTAAAGATTAATGACTTAAAAAATACTGTACACATTAAAGAGACACTTGTGATATAAAAAATACCATATGCATTAAAGAGGCACTCATGAACTCCTGGAGAGTTGGGGTAGTAACCACTTACTTATGCATCTAAAGTAGTTTATATATATCATCATCCAATTAGGTTTTCTTGATAAAGAAGAGTTTTTACTGTGTGATCTCAAAATTGTCATTAAGACTTCTTTCTTCTATCTCAATTTCTTTTCCCTTGATTCACATTGGGTGTATAGGTAAGGAGGAAAAATATTTCTCAGCCATCTAATTACAGTGGAGCTTCAATAATATAATCTCTTTCATTTTTCAACTCCAGAATCTTTAATGATGTTGCAGCTATAGCCCTTGGTCATTTAATGTTCATCTGCTATAGCTCAGTAATTGCCTTGTAAGACATTGCTGCTACCTCAGTTCAGGCTCTCATCCCCTTCCACCTGGCTATCACTAGTACCTGTGCTCGTGTCCTGAACCGCCAGTCTTAACCTCACCCCAACCCATCCTCTAGTTCTTAAGGTCATCTTTATTTTGAGTAATATTTATTGATACTTTCTCATCAAAAAAATAATCTTTGTTCAATGAGGTACATTTATAAAATGAAATTTTAAAAACCCACAAAAATGAAACTTCCACAACTCATTGATACTTGTTAACATTTTAGTGTGTCTCCTTCCAGTATATCTCTGTGTGTGTATAATATTCGGAAACACGTTACATATTATTATATAATCTGTTATTTTTCTCAAACATTTCTTATTTTTCGCATTAGTTTTTTTTTTAATTTATTGAGGTGAAATTCAAATAACATAAAATAACCATTTCAAAGTGGACAATTCAGTGGCATTTAGTACATTTGCAATGTTGGCCAACCACCACCTCTATCAGGTTCAAAACATTTTCAAAATAAAACCCTGTAGCCATTAGACAGTTTCTCCCTATTCCCCCTTCTCTCAGCCCCCAGGAATCACCAATCTGTGTTCCATCTTTATGGATTTACCTATTCTGAATACTTCATACAAATGGTATATTTTTTTTAGATATTTTCTTAGTAGTCACCATGGGGATTGCAATTAGCATCCTAAACTTATAACAATCTAGTTTGTATCGATATCAATTTAGATTCAATAGCATACAAAATCTGCTCCTGTACAATGCTGGCCATCCCTTCCCTTTATGTTGTCATTGTCACAAACTGCATCTTTATACATTTGTGTCCAGTAACATAGGTTTATAATTATTTGATGCGTGTCTTTTATATCATGTGGGCATGAAAAGAAGAGTTACAAACCAAAACTATAGTAATGCTGCCTTTTATATTTACTGATGTAAAACCTTTACCAGAGATCTTTATTTTCTTCATATGGCTTTCAGTCACTGTCTAGTGCCCTTTCATCTGGGCCTGAAGGACTCGCTTTAACATTTCTTGTAGGGCAGGTGGTGCCTTAAAAAAAAAATTCATCTGTATTGCATACATACAAATCATAAGTTTACACCCTAGATTATTTTTTACAAAGTGAACACATCCTTGTAACCCCCACCCAGGTCAAGAAATAGAACATCATTAGCCTCCTTTTGCCCCCTTCCATTCATTATCTCCCCCAAAGTAACTACCATTCTAACATCATCAATTATTTATCCATGTGTTTCAATTTTATATAAATGGAGTCAGAATGCATGTTTCCTTCCATTTCGGGCTCCTTTAACTTGATGTTGTAGCAGTACTTGATTTCTGTGTATGTTGTTGGGGGCTTAACAATGGACTTTATCCAAAGAGTTTGGTCTTTGTCCTTGGTTCTTGAGAGGTAACCTCTAAATCCTTGGCATTTTCTCACTAATTGAAATGTCCTTCTTACCTATGAGGCCCCCAGATTATACCTGAGGGTTTATGCAAATGAAGTGACTCTTGGCTGGGGGCTGGTAGGCCAGAATGAAATCAGTACAACTTGGGGGGGGGAGGGAGGAGAGGACAGGGGTGGGGGGGGTGAGTGCTAGAGGCTGAGTTCAACCACGTGGATTAACCACATTAATCCATCATGCATACATAACGGAAACCCCAATATAATACTCTGGACACTGAATCTCCAAGAGATTCCTTCCTGGGTGGTGAAAGACATTGGAACTTAGGAGGGTGAAGCATTCTTTTTTGGGAGAACATGGACGCTCTGTGTCAGGGACCCTCCCAGGTTTTGCCTTATGCATGTCTTCATTTGTAACCTTTTTGCTATAATAAACAGTTTTAGTTCTGACATTTAGGTCTATGATCCATTTTGAGGTAATTTTGTATATGGAGTGAGTTAAGGATCAAGGTCCATTTTTCCCCATACCAATATTAAGTTGCTCCAGCACCATTAATTGAAAAGACTGTCCTTTCCCTAATTGAATTACCTTACTATTTTTGTCAAATATGGGGGTTTATTTCTAAATGTTCTATTCTGTCCTGTTAAACCGTATGTCTACCCTTACACTAATCCCATACTGTCTTGATTGCTGTAACTTTACAGAAAGTCTTGCAATCAATGTCATACATCTTCCAGTTTTATTTTATTAGTAATTTATTTTCAAAATTGTTTTGGCTATTTGGGTCCTTTGAATTTTCATATACATTTTAGAATCAGTTTGTCAATTTCTACAGAAAAGATTCCTGGAATTTTCACTTAGATTGCATTTAAAAAGAAAACTAATTTAGAAAAATTCTCGCCTTAAAAATATTGATTTTTCTCCAATCCGAGGAAATGGCGTGTCTATTCATTTAAGTCATCTTTGTTGTCTATCAGCAGTGTTTTGTACTTTTCAGTGTACAGGTCTTTCAAATATTTTGTTAAATTTATTCCCAAGTATTTCATACAATGTGATGCTTTTGTAAATGATAACTTTAAATATCCTTTGAAATGTGTGGAGATTTATTTTATGGCCAAGCACATGGTCAATTTTGGTGAATGTTCTGTGTCCTTTGAGAAGATACATTCTACAGTTGTTGAGACCAGAGTTCTATGAATGTTAATTAAGTCATTTCTAATTGTTGTGTCCACATTTTCCTTATTGCTATCATTTATTTACTTATTTATTCTTTTTTTGGTGAGGTTTTCCTAACAGTCTGTAGATTTTCCTATTTCTCCTATTGTTCTGTTGTTTGTGCTTCATATATTTTAAGGCTTTGTTATTAATTGCATGATTCCGGCTTACAGATTTAGAATTAGCTTATATCCCTGATTATTTAACACTTTTATCTATATGTAATGTCTCTCAGGTGTCTTCAGTCGGCCAACAGGTGAGCTGATGGCTAGATGTTCAAAGATGGCCTCGTTCACATGACTGGTTTTTATCAGGATGTTGGCTAGATCCTGGCTGATTGTCAACTGCGACATCTTAGGTCTCCTCAAAATGAACACCCTAGCCTCGTTCAGCAGGACAGCTTAGACTCATTCATGCTATGATCTCCGAGTCCCAAGTGCAGTAAGAGGGCAAGCCCCCATGTTTGAGTACTTTTCAAACCTCTGCGTGGGTCACATTTGCCAATGTCCCATTGGCTGAATCATGGGGAAAAACCAGCTTCAAGGTGGAGTAGAATTTACCTCTTGTTGGGAAGGCCTGCAAAGTCACGTTGCAAAGGTGCATGTATACAAGGATAGGAAGAATTGTGGCTATTTTTTTTTCCACATCAACTCCAAACCCCAAAGAACATGATGAACCTGTTTAATTGTCATACTCTCTGTCTTCACGTCCCTTCCTACTCTCTCTCTCTCAAGTCAAACAGCAAATGTATTACCCTTCTATTTTTGAAAGAGAGAGAATAGATAAGTTATAGAATTTATGCATCTGGTTTTATAAATACAGCCTGGTACAAACCAGAAAATTGCTATTTTATTAGAAAGGTGCTTTGTGTTCAGATATTACCTGACTATTTCAGGAAGTCATATATGTGAAAAGCCAAAATTTATTTCCCACTTCATATTTTGTACTTCATTTTTTAAAAGAAGGAAATAAACTAGCATGTATATTTAAGAGTATGAGAAATGAGTAGCTATTTTTTACAATATCTGTCTTTATAACATATTGAAATTTGTATTTATTACATGCTAATGGTGAAACATTCACAGCAAATTAATATAAAATTACTGTCTTAGTTACCTAGTGTTGCCATAACAAAAAATACAACAAGTGGGTGTGTAATCATTAAGGTTGTGTGTAAACTTGGCTGGGCTATGATTCTCAGTGGTTTGGCAGTTATGTAGTTTGACAGTCTTATGATAATATGATAAATCTCCACGGTGAGATTTGATACAATGTGATCACTTCCGTGATGGGATCTGCTGTAAGTAGCCAATCAGCTGAAAGGGAGTTTCCTTGGGGGTGTGGCCTGTATTCAATATAGGTGTCCTTTCTGGCAAGGCTTGCTGGCTTTTGCTCACCCTGGATCCTGCAAATGACTCTGTTCATCTGACCTCCAGTTCTTGGCACTTGTGCTAGCGGTGTACCTGCTGTCTTGCCTGCCAATCTTGGGATTCGTCAGTATTTGCAGCCTGTGAGCAAGAGCCTTGCTGTCTGACCTGCCGATCTGGGGTTCTCCAGCCCCCAGAGCTGCGTGAATCAGGAGAAGCCTCCAGCCTAACCCATGGACTTGGGACTCTCCAGCCTCTACACCCACGTGAGCCATTTCCTTAATATAAATCTCTCCATACAGATATTTATATGCTTTACTGGTTTGTCTTCTCTAGAGAGCCCAGCCTAAGACAGCGTGGCTTTAAAAAACAGGAATTTATTGTCTCACAGTTCAGAAGGCTAGAAATCTGAATTCAGGGTTTCAGCTCTAGGGGAAGGTCCTTCTTTGTCTCTTTCAGCTTCTAGAAAAAAAAAAACAATTCTTGACATTCCTGTACTTATAAATGCACCTGTCTCTGTTGTCACATGGTGTCTGTTTTCCTCCTGTCTATGTCTTCCCATGTCTTTTTTCTCTTTTTATAAGCTACCACTAAGAAAGGGATTAGGCTTAACCTATATGACGTCATTAACATAAAAGAAAACCCCTGTTTCCAAACAAGGTCATATTTACAGGTACAAGGGTGAGGGATTTGGCTTGTATTTTTGGGAGACACAATTTAATCCATAACATTACCATTTTATAGGAGGTAAAAAGCATCCAGTTATTAACTGATATATTGTTATGGCATTCTTACCTTATATTATGAGCATCCCTATGGATTGGCTTGGAATCAACAATAGGTTTGGTTTTTTTAATGGATTGGCTCAGGGTAGAATGAGACCTAGCAGTAAAATTCCTATACATGAATTTAAAAACAATACAAAACACTCTCTCAGGGGCTAATAAAAATCTAAAGGGAATAATTTTTAAAAAATAATTCTGGGAGGTTTAAAAGACAAGCCCTTTTCCCTAACTATTTCATCAAATAACTTACAGGGCATTTTGAAAGAAAGCACTCAGTTTGGGGTTACATTTCATAAAAGAGCAGAAATGGACATTAAGCTCCTCATGGTTAACCTGATACTTTTTAAACAGTCCAACTGTCCTCTTTCTATTCAAAAAAATTGTTTCTGATTTTTCATCTATTAGATCTCTAAATCTCAGTTTTTCTAATGGTCTTCTGCCATTAATTGTCTCTCCTTTCTGCATTCTAAATATCCTTTTGATACATTTATGTACCAAGCATTTTCACAATTCTGGTTAAGGAAGAATTTTATAAATATTTCTTTAAGAGCTTTAAATTTTCTGAAACTATCGAGCAAGAAACTACTGTATTTTATGCAAATAACCCTCATCTTCTACATTTGTTTGTCAACCGTGCCCTCCCCCACAAGTTTTTTTCATGCATGCCAGTATGCCAATTTTTTTGCATGTTATTGTAAAAAATTAGCATACTGTGCTTATGAAAAGACCTTGCAGGGACAGGGAGCAGGTGGCAAACAAGCATAGAAGGCATGCATTATTTGTATAAAGATATGGCACTCTTATCTAAGAGCCGGGCTGAAAATTCTTGGTCCCAAAGTTATGGCCATTAACACAATGGCTTCAAAGACCTCCTACTCTCTCTTGAACCTACTCCAGTTAGGCTTTTGTCCCCACCACTCCACTAAAGGAGTCCCTAGTTGGTGCAAACCGTTAACATGCTCAGCTGCTAACCAAAAGGTTGGGTGTTTGAGTTCACCCAGAGGCATCTTGGAAGAAAGGCCTGGCAATCTACTTCCAAAACATCAGCCATTGAAGACCCTATGCAGCACAGTTCTACCCTGGCACACATGGGGTTGGCATGATTTGGAGTTGGCTCAATGGCAACTGGTTGATTGCTCCACTAGAACTATTTTACTCAAGGTCAACAATCCAGTGGACAAGCCTAAATGCCCACATTACTAAACTGATGTGCAGCATTTGACCTAGTTTATTCCTCCCTTCTCCTTGAAATACGTATTTTTTCTTGGCCTCTAGAATACTATTCACTCTTAGTTTTCCTAACGTAGTGACTGCTTCTTCCTGGTCCACTTTGCTGTTTCTTCCTCATAACCCCAGGCTGTAAATGTCAGAAGAATACTAGAGTCTCCTCTCTTTTCTATCTTCACTTACCAGGGTTTTAATGTTTGTTTAAAATTTGTTTCTTCAGTTCTAATTCCTCCCCTGAGCTCCACACTCATGATTGTAAAAATCTATTCAACATCTCCATTTAAATACATTGCCCCATTGCCATCAAGTCGATTCCAACTCATAGCAACCCTATAGGGCAAAGTAGAACTGCCCCATAGAGTTTCCAAGGAGCGCCTGGTGGATTTGAACTGCCTACCTTTTGGTTAGCAGCTGTAGCACTTAACCACTACGTCACCAGGGTTTTCATGTGATAAACAGGCACCTAAAATTTAACCTTTCAGAACACAAGCATTAGGTCTCCATACCTCCCCCACCACACCTGCTCCTTCTGCAGCCGTTGCCATCTCAGTAAATGGCAAGTCTATTCTTCCAGTTACTCCATATCAGAAATCTTGGAGTATCATCCTTAACACCTTTGTTCTTCTCATACCTACAAGCATCAGCAAATCCCATGGGCTCCACTTTAAAAATATACCCAGAATCCAACCATTTCTCGTCATGCTTGCTGCTACCACCTGGGTCCATGCCATTATCATTCAACTGGGTTATTGCAATAGCCTCCTAATACTTCTCGCTGCTTCCATCATTACTTGCTCCCCTCTCTCGCACACACATAATCTGTTCTTCACTCAGCAGCAAGATCATATCATGTCATTCTGCTCAAAACTTTCCAAAGATTCACCACTTTATCCAAAGTAAAATCCAAAGTTCCTGCATAGACTACAAGCACCTACATAATATCGCCTTCTCAATGTCTCTATGATCTCATCTTCTACCACTCTCCCCTTCGTTGCTATGCT